>NW_006369486.1:0-885 GCF_000327345.1 Myotis davidii
TTTACCTATGCCACCATCTTGGTTTCTCTGTTATATTTTTTATTAATTTATAGTTTCTTTCCTCTGTCTAGAGCCTTGCTTCTTGACAGACTTGCAAACCGCACAATTCCATCAAAGACTGACTCCTAAGAGGCCCTCATTAGTGAACAAAAGAACTGACAAACCAGTGCTTTTCTAGTTTAGGACCTTTGGTTACTCTATCTTTCAAATTCAGTGAAGGCCAACTTATTTTTATTCCTCTCAGTTCAGCTCAATAGTTACCTCTCTGGAGTAGTTTTCCTTGATCATCCGCCTTACATATCTTTTTTATACCTTTAATCACAACCTCTTCATAATCTCGATTGTCTAATCCATAAGTGATATATGGTTTGCCTCCCCCATGACAAGGTAAAGTCCATGATGACAAACATCTTTTCTCTCTTGTACCTCACTGCATTGCCAGTCCCCTGTAGAGTGCCTGGCACACAGTAGTAACTCACTACAGTATAGTCACATGAAAATTAATTTGTCTTACGTTCAAATACATACATTCAAAAGTATTTGGGGGGAAGATTCCACTTCCCATTTTACTCAAGGAGCTCATGGCTGGAGGAGTAGGGATAATGTTCTCTCAGTTGTATATCTCCTCATACCACTCATCACATAAGTATCTCTATGTCCAAAAGAGACTTGGGGTATTTTTGTGTGCACATTTTCTGATATTAAGGAATAACTCATTATTGGAAATACCATATTTTAAGGATAATTCAGAGGATTTTTTTCTAGGTGGGATTTTTATTTTTTAGTTTTTATCCTCTCTCATTAACTTCAGAACCTAAACCATGCCTAAGATGCAACTACAAAGAAAATATTAGTTAAATATAAAATGAAAGTTACTCTTCTAGG
>NW_006369487.1:0-885 GCF_000327345.1 Myotis davidii
AGGGACAATTTGCATATTAGACTTTTCTTATATAGGCTTATCTGTTCTTGTGTTTGATACACACAAACAAGACTGAGCTCAGGCTCAGGACCCCAGACATCGCAGACATGCATTCAGCATGTTGTGTTCTTCCAACAAATGTGCAAGTGCTTAGGTGATTTTCATACATTATTTCATCTAGTTATGCCAATAACACTTCAAAGGAGGCATGAGTATCCTCATTTCATAAATCACAAGCTTGAAAACAATTGATACAGAACAACATGATCCATATTCAGGTTGGGTTAACTTTAATATCAAATGCTATTTAATGGACTCCCTTAGTTTGGTTCTAATTTTTGCTGTAACTTCTTTCCACCGTCCCACTCTAACCCTTTTCTATCTTTTGCAGGCATCCCTTGTCTACTATCTTCTCCCTCAGACTATTGGTAAATAGGAAATTGGGTTTTTCAATCTGCCGGCATCGTTTCTAGAACACTAATTTCCCACCTTCTTCTAACTCCTGTTATCTGAAGTCTAGCTCCAAAATTATCTATGCTGCTATTTTTCACTTCTCCTAGTCCAAACAGCACTATGATTTTAGTATCCGCTTTATGCTCTTTTGTATCCTGTACTCAACAATTTAACAATGCGTACGAATGACCCTTTATATTCTTCAAATCCTTGGTTTTTCAGACTTTTTGACTTAATAGAACTGCAGGTCCATTCCTTTCACCTAGTAAGTAACTTTGTCACACCCTGGATCTCATCAGCACAGAACAATTCCAGCTTAGAGATCTCGAAATTCCTATGAAGTCTCAAATCATATTGCATCCACCTAAACTAGATCTCCCAAAACACATTGTTTAGCTGTGGTGAGCTGGCACGGCATGGCATACTCAGCCC
>NW_006369488.1:0-885 GCF_000327345.1 Myotis davidii
CTACGGTGTTCTGTTATAGCAGCCTGAACAGACTAAGGCAGGGGAGACACGATTCAACCCACAGCAATGACTTCATCTCAATCTTAGTTCCTTCCCTATAAAATAGGTTAAGAATGTTGAACGGGCTAATCATCTTGATGAAATGATTATAAAATAAGTAAGCACTTTAAGTTGTGTTCAGCATAGGGTGGGTCCTCAAAAAACATCAGGCTAGCAAAAGGCCTTCTGAAGACTTCCAGACGGAGCCTGGTGGTGGGAGGGACACGGAGAAAAGCCTGCTGCTAGGTCAAGTCGGGGTAACTCATTGCAATAAACTTTATTGAAATATTTATCACCCTAGGATACAATGCACCCATCTGAAGTGTACAGTGTGGTGAGTTTTGACTAATGTAGACACCATGTAACCACCACTACCATCAAGATTCAGAATATTTCCATCACCACAAAAGGTTCCTCATGACACTTGCAGTGAGCACCCCATCCCTGTCCCCAGACAACCGCTGATCGGTTCACTGTCTCCGTGGATTAAATTCACCTATTCTATAATTCTATAGAAATAAACCCATACAGTATGCCCTCTTTTGTGTCTGGCTCCTTTCACTCGACACAATGCTTTTGAAATTTGTCTGCGTTGGTCTGTTTATTAGTTTCTGTTCCTTTCTATTATATTTCATTGTACGCATAGACCACAGTCTGTCCCCTCGCCTGGTGTGTAGCCTGTGAATAAAGCTTCTATGAACATTCATGTACAAGCCTTTGTGTGGACACGTATTTTCATTTATCCTGGGCAAACACCCAGGAGTGGTATTGCCAGATCATCTGTTGTTTAACTCCGTAAGAAGCTACTAGGTTGTTTTCCACCAGCAGGGGGCATGTCACTCCCCA
>NW_006369489.1:0-885 GCF_000327345.1 Myotis davidii
TAAACGCTGGCCTAGAAGCAACTGGGGCTGCCATTGATCAACGTTTTATTAGTTATTTTTAGTAAAAGCAGGGAAATATGAACAATACTGTGAGCTTTACATTAAGGTAAATTTATATGAGATTATGTCTTCACTAGGTTTTTATTGTTAAAATGTCCTTTCTCTGATGAAATGACATAGAGAGTGAATGATGGCTTTTAATATACTTTCAGCAAAAAAGAAGAGCTGGGAATGCTATATTCCCCACAAATTTTAAGAAGCTATTAGATCCAAGAGTTAGAGAACTACAGCTTTAAACCATCATCATTGTACATTTCCTTTAAGAATCAGTTGTTCAGTTGAACAAGGTGATTGATACACATTCATAAATAGATACAATGCCAGGCATTATATGGTTGTGTCACATTGTGAGTGGCACAGATGTGGGCTGGCAGCATCAGAGAAGGTCAAGGTGGAGGTGAGACCACCCTGTAACTTATACCACGGGCAAGACTTCAAGGGATGATGGCAGAAAACAGGGCATTCTGGAAGAAGACAGATGAGAGAAGACTGAGCTCCTATCTCACATGACATTCAAAGGTCTACAAACTGGGTAGATGTACTTATTGGGCAGGCAAAAGAAAAAGTTCAAATAGACAGGATTGATCCAGTTTGAGAAAGATCATGCAACTCAGGATTAAGTTAAGTAATGAAAGTTGGTTTTGAAGCAAGGTGAATAACAATTTGAAATTATTTATTAAGATTTTTCTCTATGTTTTTGGTGTTCTGTTATTTTAACTATGTATCTAGATTTGCATTTCTTATTTATTCAGTTCAAGACACACTGATCTTCCTAAACCTATGGCTTTATGTCTTTAATTAATTTGGGGAAATGCTCAGCCATTC
>NW_006369490.1:0-885 GCF_000327345.1 Myotis davidii
ATTTATTTACTAAAGGCCATGGATTAAATCACACAAATTTGGTCTTTTTAGAAGCCAGTAAGACTTGAGGAGGGCAGTTAAAGCGATAAATGTCACATGGTAAGTTTTAGAAGGCATTGTACCTGAAGATGAATAATTTTAAATTTTATGTTCAACTATGCTCGCCACTCAAGGTTAGGTTATTTTCTCTCTCTCATCTTTGCAAGTTCAGTTATCATTTACAAACGTATTTTTATATGGCGTAATCCATGAGCACGGTTTGGATCCATTTCTGCCAAATCATTTTGCTTTCTTATTTGCTTGACTGAAGAAGATTAGGAAATGGTAAGATCCTCTTTGTTTCCAAAGGTAGGGAAGGCTCAGGATAATATTCATTGTTGTCTTAGGTTGAGGTAATGTATGGTAAGTGATACATACTTACAGTCTCCACTTTCATATGTTTTATCTGTTTTTCCACCAAATCCAAACTGGTCAATACAGAATTTTGAGAAGAGGGTGAATAACAAAATTGAAATAAAATAGAAGAGACTTGTAAAAATGAGAGGCAGTATATTTAGGGTTCTAGACTCTTATTGTGCTCTCGAGTAAACCCTTTAAAAGTATATTCTGGACAATAGACAAGGAGTGTATATGGTACCAGGAAAATGTTTTGGAAAGAATCCATCTTCTGTAAGCCCAATATTTTTTTAGTGATTTTAGAAGTTGATATTTATTTTCCCTTTTATGAGCAAAACATATTATTTAGTACCTACAAACAACCAAAGCCTTTGTAGTTAGATATTGTGGGGTTATTATTTTTAATTATTGGGTGAAATTGTGAATGTTGTATGTATCCATCTTATGTGGCTTTATATTTTGTTTTCCATGTTTTCTCAGAATTGTCTA
>NW_006369491.1:0-885 GCF_000327345.1 Myotis davidii
GACTCAAATATTATATTTTCTTGCTATCAAAATTTTACTAAATATTTTAATGAGACAAATTTGGTTTTCCACTTATACTCACTCATTTTAAAGTTTAATTCAGTTCTTGTATTTTCCAAAACCATGATAGATTAATTTGCTTGCGATTTTTTCAAAAAGTTATTAGACTCTGTTTCAATACACACTTGCTATGTAGATGGCCAAGAAGTGGATTTTTGCCCTCATGTCTGGTAAAACTTTAATATTTTTATACCTTATTTTAATAAGGTGGGAATGTTACCATTTCAGGGAGAAAGCCCACTTCTCCACTCTCCCTGCTGACATGGGCATTTGCCGAATGTATTAGCACATTATCTCCCAGTATCCCTCTTTTCTAAGCAGGTAATACCAGGGGAATCAAAGAAGATGATCATGTCAGGAACATAAAATTGTGTCAATATCCATTAGTTGTTTTTATTACCTAATGCCTGATTTCTTTTTAAATTGATAGGTCTCTGGGATCTCTTTCACTTTGTTTCTATTAATTTTATACATAGAATAATATTTTTAAAATTTCCAAGATGATTCAGAAATGAAGGCTTTTATCTTCTTTTAAAAATATATAGGAATTATATTATAACTCAGGGAAAAATAGAGATAATCTATCCTCAATTGTATATAATACTCAGAGATGCACTCAACTTTTCTTCCATATTTTAATTTAATTCCACCTGGAGCAGAGGGAGCTTACTCACTCTGTGTGATTTCCTCAAGTTGTTCAACTTTAGGATACATATAAACAAAGCACAACCACCCCTTCTTAAATATGTGCTTCCATAAATGTTTAGCTTTGTTTTGCTATACAATTATATGACACACTAGAGGCCCGGTGCATGAAATTTGTGC
>NW_006369492.1:0-885 GCF_000327345.1 Myotis davidii
GACACATCCTAGGGAATGGACAAGTATGTAGGAAAGAGACAGAGCCACTTAAACGCCACAGAGCAAGATTTCCTTTGGCCAATAAAAAAATGACAACACAATTCTTAAAAATCCAAATTCTCTGATATGAGAAATTCTCCCCCTCTAGGTGATAAAATGCTTGTTAAACTGTACTTTGACAAATTTTCAATATAAATAATATCAAAGAGCAAGAGATATGACTGGTATTACTTTTGTTTGAGAAAATTCAAAGAATATGTACATGACACTATTGCTCAATTATTCTGAGAATATCCTGAAAATACCTCTCCTATACCTCCCAAAATACAAAGAATTAGGGTCCTTACAGATGAATTTCTACCTACTTGCAAGTTGCATTTCAGAATCCTTGAAAATTATAAATCCAAAATTGGTTTAAGTACTATTTCAATTTTTAAAGAGCCAAAGAGTAGACCAGGTAAAGAAGACAAATATTGTTGAGTTTTTGCTTGTGAAATTTGCAGACTTACAAAAATGTACTTATTGGGTACGATTCCATCCAGTCCTCAATTTTTATCTCACATTTCCTATGACAAAGTTTTCCGTGATTAAGATTAGGCCCCAGTGTCTCCATTTCCTTTCCTTTGTTTTCAACTGGAATTGTCATTATACTGACGGGTACATAGATAACCAATTCCTTTCTTTAAAAATCCTTACTCGAGGATATGTTTATTGATTTTGGAGAGAGTAGAAAGGAGAGAGGGAGAGAGAGAAAGAGACATAGATGTGAGAGACAAACATGGATTCATTGTCTCCCATACATCCATACATTTCCTGGCAGGGGATCAAACCTGCAGCCTTTTGGTGTGGGGTATGACACTCCAACCAACTGAGCCACCTGGCCAG
>NW_006369493.1:0-885 GCF_000327345.1 Myotis davidii
TTTTATTTTTGTTCCAAAAATGATTTTATACATTTTTGGAATTAAATCTCTTTTATAGTGTCTTTTCCTGAAACTCTATCTACATGCCCTATACTAAATCTTTTGTTAATTTTTATTATATAACCTAGTAATAATCAAAATTACATTGAAAACAAGGTTTTAGCATATTACATTAATCAAATGATTAAAATATAAAATAATTTTATATTTTTAAGCTAGAGCTAAGCACATGTATGTATTTTAACATTACTTTCAATTTAAAACATAATCTTTAGGCCAAAGTCATGTTCTTCTTCTTATTTTCTTTATGAAGAAAGCTAAACTAAAACTCTAAGACATGTGTTGAAAGTTTTCTAATGGTCAATGATACAAGCATTTCATTTTACACTTAAAGATTTAAAATTTAGAATCATGTATTAGAAATTCTAATGTTTATGTCCTCTATCAAATTTTGAAAAAACAAAAGTTACTAATGTACTATAAAACATATTATTTCCTTCCTGTCAAAATGAACTAATATCTCCTTAATGTTGTAAGGAAATTTGAGGATCCATATAATGTTCAAAGAACTGATTGCTGTATTTTTACTATCAATGCTAAGCATTGGTACCTTCCTGTCGATGGAATCATCTTATCAGCAGAGGGCTACAGCGAAGACTGGTGAACTACTTCTCTCTCTGGAGCCCTGAGCCAATGTGAATCTTAAACTACTCTCTGGTTTAGACTCTCTTTGGCCTGCCCTATTATGTATCCTGTTTTCATAAATCTTTATGCAAATACAGTTGACCCCTGAATAATGTGAGGGGTACTAACTCTCCATGCAGTCCACACATAACTTTTGATTCCCCAAAACTTAACTAATCATAGCCTTCTGTTGACTGGAAA
>NW_006369494.1:0-885 GCF_000327345.1 Myotis davidii
TCAATGAAATATATATTTTTTTAAAAAAGACCCAAAGGAATCAAAGCAACTGCACCCCCGAGCAAGGCTCAAGATTTACAGGAATACAAAATATCCAACACTGAACAAGTTCAAGTTCACAATATCTGGCATCCAATCGAAAACTACCAGGCATGCAGAGAGACAGGAAAATGTGGCCTATACTGAGCAGCGAAATCAAACAGTAAAAGCTGCCCCAGATGTGATGCGAATGTTAGAATTAGCAGCAAAGATATTAAAACTGTTATTTTAACTATATCCCTTATGTTCCAAATGATAAGTAGAGTCATGGGGATATTTTAAAAAAAAGATTATAATTGAACTTTGAGAGATAAAAACAACAATTTCCATCCTATGACTTCCCCTTCACATGTAACTAAAAGTTTACAGATGTTAAGAAATTGCTGTTTGTGCATAAAGTCAGATACCGAAAAGGCAGTTGTGCCATTAAGGAGGAATAACAATTACATGGGGCTGTTACTATTCAGTGTATGCATGAGGCCAACAGCATCATCTGCACCTGGGAGTTTGTTAGACATGCAGAAACCCTCAGGCCCTCAGACCTAAAGATTCATAACACACATTTTAACAAGATCCCCTAGTGGTTGCTATACACATTCGAGATTGAGAAGCACTGATGTCTAAGAAATAATTTCTCTGATCGTGTTTCCTTATGCATGACAAATAGGGTAGTGAAACCTGTCCACCTTATTTCACAAGTTCATGATTAGAATAAAATGTGAAATCCAATCCAAATATAAGGTAGGTAGGTACACATGGAATATCAAACTGTTGGGGTTTTTTATGATTGATTTCAGAGAGAGGGAGAGTGAAAGTGATAGAAACATCAATGATGAGATAGAATCA
>NW_006369495.1:0-885 GCF_000327345.1 Myotis davidii
CTACCACCATTCCACGACTACATTAGAATAGTGCAGAAGGATCTAAAGCAAAAGTTCCACCTACCCCAGTCCTGTTCCCTGATAAACTCTGCCACTTACTTTTCACCTTTCATATCATTTGGACATCTCTCTTAATCATTATCACATGCCCTGTTCTTATGCTTAGTATTCCATTACACAGATGAGCTCCATCTAGCCAGTGTCTTATGGGTGGACATTCGGATTACAATGTTGCAGTAAGTGCTGCTGTATTTCTGCCCCAAATGTGTGAATATACTGATAGGTTAAATTCATAGGCATGGAATTGCTGTAGCAAATGCATATGCTGATAAATTTTTAATAAGATATTATCAAACTGTCTTCTTAAAAGATTATAACATTTCCTAAAAGATCACCAACAGTATCATTTATTTTCAAAGAATGGAGCCTCTTATATTAAAAACATGTTTACTGGATAGAAAGGAGCACAACTTACTCTAACTATGGTTTCTTCTAGATTTGCCTTGAGTTGTTCTCTTTCCAGTTTGAGAGTCTCTTCTACTCTCCTTAGATGATCTCTTTCTTTCATTACAGATTTCATTTCTTCAAGGTTTTCATGAAGCTTCTGAGCCAAATTTAAGTTCTCCATTTCTATTTTATCCAGAGTTAAACTTTGGGTTTTGAATTGTTTCTTTAATTGCTCCATTTCAGACATTTTCTTCTGTGTCTCACTGAAGTCTTCTTTTAACTTCAAGAGTTGATGTTCTTTTGCCCTAAGTTCTTGGATCTTAAGATGATCATAAAATAACATGTTAGCAGACAGTTGGTTTTTAAGGAAAGGATAAAGAAGTTTCTAAATTGATTTAGACAACTGTTTTCCCATGTTGCTTTAATGAATACATAATT
>NW_006369496.1:0-885 GCF_000327345.1 Myotis davidii
AGGGCCAGAAGGTTGAGAACCACTGGTCTAATAAGTAAAGTTGTAATGCAGATGACAGGGGAAATAATTTAGCGGCTGAGGGAAGAGACCTAAGTAGTGTGACCAGAAGACCTGCTGGATGACTATGCTTCATGGGAAGGCCTGGCAGACACACATTTACCAAGTTTATCATGTATGCACTGGTGAGAGGGCACCAGCATCAAAGTATTGAGTGTGGCTATTGGTCAGGGATATCAACTAGGAAAGACTATTGCAAAACTCAGATCACTGATTGCAATGAGGATGAGAAAATCCCAAAATTACAGAGGCCAAGTGATGCTAATGAACTGCCAGAAGCCAAGGGAAAACAATCAGAATAATGACAGGCAAGGGTATGAAGATAGGTCACAGACCACAATACCTTAGTGGCAAAATGGATAGGTATCTAGTAGCATTACTATCCAACTTGTTTAGAAGAAGAAGAAATCAAGTATGTGGACTGGGAAGAAGGTACTGGATCATTCTCTCCTTTAAAAAGTCACGCAGCGTGCAGTGCTATGTGTTAATTCTAGCTCAATACACGCACAAAACAAAACATCATGATCCTTGGATACTTGGATATATACCTGGACACGAGTCAGCTTAGCTTTTAAAGCAGGAACCCACTGACTAAAGCAGTGGGTCCTCGGGAAGAAGAATCCACGGAAAGAACACAGGAAAACTTTAGGTTTCCGGTCTAACATGTAAGCAGTTTAGAACTTTTCACTCCACCCCAAGAAGTAAAAGTCTGAATAAACTTAGTTTTTAAAAAGGATGTGTGACCATGAGGTGCCAAATGATATACTTCAACAATTGTCCATTATGAGCTGGGCCCTGTCATCCTATATAATAAAAGGCTAATATGCA
>NW_006369497.1:0-885 GCF_000327345.1 Myotis davidii
GGGCCAAACATGTGATCCCCAGGAACATTCAGAACAGGAAGCTAAATAAAAACTAAACTACATTACACTAAACCCAATAGTAGTAAGTCAATGGACAAAGATTATATGTCTTTGTATAAGGTTATCTAGCAGAAATAAAGAAAACTAAAACAAACTGCACTCATTTGTCTAATGAGGAAGCTGGTTTAATTAATTTCTTGATTGTCTTCATGCCATGTGGATGTTTGATTTATTTTTCTTTTCAGTGCACTGAAATATCTTATCCCAGTAACATCCACAAATGCGATCCGGAAAAGTGGGCTAACACCAATTCACTCAGCAGCAGATGGGCAAAATGTCCAGTGCCTAGAACTGCTCATTGAAAATGGTTTTGATGTCAACACTCCGCTCGCTGACCACATTTCTGCGAGCTACGATGATGAGAGGAAGACTGCGCTGTATTTTGCAGTTTCTAATAACGATATCCATTGCACAGAGGTTCTTCTGAATGCAGGTGCGGATCCAAACCTAGATCCCCTCAACTGCCTGCTTGTGGCAGTGAGGGCCAACAATCATGAGATCGTCCGGCTGCTTCTCTCCCATGGAGCTAATGTCAATTGCTATTTTATGCATGTGAACGACACGCGTTTCCCCAGTGCCATTCAATATGCCCTAAATGACGAGGCGATGCTGCGGCTGCTGCTGAATAACGGCTATCAAGTGGAGCTGTGCTTTCAGTGCATGCACGGAGACATCTTCGGGAATTCGTTTGTGTGGTCAGACATCGAGGAAGAGGTGCTGCCAGGGTGGACATCTTGTATAATCAAGGATAACCCGGTGAGTTACATCCTTTTGTTCTGCATCTTTTCATTTCATTTTTTTAAAAAATAGATTTTTGTTGATTTC
>NW_006369498.1:0-886 GCF_000327345.1 Myotis davidii
GACCCTCTATCCACTGAGCCAAACTAGCCAGGGTGATCCTTGCTATACTTATTGCATGCATTTGAAAGTAGGTGAGGGTATAAGTTATTTTTTCTTATAGTTCAAAAGAGAATTCAGACTCCTTATAGGTCATATCTCCAATGATGTCACCAAATTATGTTTTCTATCATGAATAAAACGCGTATTAAAACAGTATTTCTAATACTATCATTTTTGAAAACTACTATTGATAGAGGAATTTGACTGCTGTCACCATAGCTTTACATTATGCTGAGTCAGTGGGAAGAAAGCTATCATAGCAGAAAGTGCAATTAAGCTTATGCATGACGTTGACAAAAGCCCCATACCCTTCTTTAAAACAAAAATCATTGAACAAATTTTTATTACCATGGTCCATATTTTTTTTTAATATTTAGAAAGCCAATATTATGCATGAAAAATGTGTTTGATCCTAACAGATTATATGTCATAAAATGCAATGACTGGTGAGAATTTTGCCATTTTTCAAGTGGAAAAATTAACGATCTGAGTGAATGAGTGCTTTATGAAACATTACACAGTTATTAAGAGCAGTACTTCTAACCGTACTATTCAACTCTACAGCTACCTTTCAAGCCTTTGGAGTATCTCCAAAAAATAATTAAAAAATAAGATACCAAAAAGGAAAGACTTTTCCATAAAACTAAAATTTAAAATCTTGATGTTTATAAATAATGATAATATTAATAAATAATATTCATGGACTTAAATATTTTAGAAAGTAGTCTAGGACTACATAACATTAGACAAGGATGTAGCTCTCTTTCTCACTTTTCCTCACATTGTTTTCAAATTTGTTTTTGTCACAATAATTGGATAAATGATTATGGCTATGCAAGCATTTAAA
>NW_006369499.1:0-886 GCF_000327345.1 Myotis davidii
TTGAGGATCCAAAAATGGATAAAACGCAATTCTCACTCCCAAGGAATTCAAATCTAGCTGAGAGGCACTGGTATGTAAATAGCAAGTGCTGTAATCTAGTGGGAAACGCTCAGGGTCTGCAGTCATACGGAACTGGGATTGAATCCAGTTTTGCCACTTATTAACTGGGAGACCTTAAGCAGCTGCTTAACCTTTCCTGGGCTTTAATTTCTCATTTAGAAATCAGGATGCTTCCCTTCCTAGGTACCATGAGGATTAAGGGGGATAATCCGTGGAAAAAGCTTAGCACATCTTCGGGCATTAGTATGCAGGATTAGCATCGTCATTATTACATAAGATGCAAATAAACAAATGCTAATAGAAATACAAGCAATGTGCCCTGAAGGCAATGTATTCTGCCTGATGATTGGACCTCTGCTCTGAGCCATACATGCCCTTTATAAAAGCATCCTTCAGAGTAAAAATCATGAAGTTATTACTATTCCTGATGAGAGCTATGCCAGGGGTAGCCATTTGGCTGAAACTGCCATCTCTATGACTGACTGAAGAAAAAGGTAAATCTATTACTGGTATTATTTTCAAAAATATATCTAATAAAAGTAAATCACAAGGAAACCCAATTTGGCTTAAAATGGCTCTGACTTATACCTAGAACAACAATCTTCTAGCAACACTAGGTGGTCTCTCTTCAGAAGAAGCCTCACCTTGTCTTAGTCTATTTGGACTATTAGAACAAAATATCATGTACGGGGTGGGTTAAACAAAACATTTATTTCCCAGAGTTCTGAAGATAAAAAGCCCAACATCAAGATGCTGGCAGATTTGGTCCTTGGTGAGGGCCCTCGTCCTGGGTTGCAGACAGCCACCTTCTCACTGTGTCCTCACA
>NW_006369500.1:0-886 GCF_000327345.1 Myotis davidii
CTCACCATGTCCCTAAAACAAAGCTTTGGTATCCATCCAGTGACAAAGCGCCTCCGTGGGAGATGAGGGATCCAGGACCATGTACCTGGGACCCAAGAAGAATCTTGTCCACCTGTGCTGTAGGTAATAGGCAACTAGACCTCAATTCTGGCTTTGGATTCTGCAGTGGCCCATGGACCAGTTCCAATCCCTCTCAGCCAAAGTCTGGGATCCTCTCAAAAGCATTGTCTTAATCACTCACTAATGAGTGAACCTTTTTGGAAATCAAGGTTTTTCAGCAGAGAAGTTCCAGCTCACCCCTGGAGCAAAACATGAGTATGTATGCATTGGAGAGGGTAAGAGGAACAGTGAGTCTTTACCCTCCAAGGTGGCACAACTCAGGGCGGAGAGAACTTTTTACGCCGTCATCTGTCTGTTGGGTGGAAGTGACTGCATTTCAATGAGCACCTGGGCTTCTCCACCTGTGCTAGATGCTGCCAAAGAAGCCCATTTCTCTCTTGGCCCGTCAAGAGTACTGAATCCTGAGTTGCACACTGCAGGACAGGAAAAGACTGGGAGGATGACAGATAGGACTCTTGGAAGGCATTAAAGGGATATGATCGACCTACCAGCTGCATTGTGGATTCCATCAAAAGCCCACCCTGGGCCACTGGAAATGCCTCATTCACAGATTCTTCTCAAATCGCCCTGTGTGCACCTCACTGCAGATACTACCTCCCCAGGGCTGGCTCTTTGTGCTCATTCCCAATGGCAGCAGAGAGAGAGAGCTTTGGCAATTGGCTGGTGAACCCTTGCAGAAAGCTGTAATAGTTCTGGAGGCCAGGTAAGGTTAGTGCTATCTTAACCTTACACAATGTTATCTATAATAATAAAAGCGTAATATGCT
>NW_006369501.1:0-886 GCF_000327345.1 Myotis davidii
CTCCTCTCAGTTCCTCTCTTCCTCTGGCCGGGACAGTGAAGTCAAGTTTGGGTACTATAAAAGGTGGCTCCTATTCACAAAGTTAACGACACTGAAAGAGATTTACCTCTAAGGTTTATTCTAGCTCAAACCCCCCATCCAGCTATTATCACTGGAGACCCCTCCTTTGTGATAGCATCTTTTAAGAGATTTACTCTCATAAACTCTTATTTGTATTCTTCCAACAGCTTCGGAAGGGGTGGCAGGGATGAAAATTAGTCACTGGATTTCACAAAGGGAACTGAAAGGACATGGACAGTGTTGGGGTTTCCCTGCCCAGGCTCCAGTCAGCTGGTCTTGAGCCATGAGGTCGTCACATCATAATAATCACCAAGGGCTCATACATTTTATTTAATGTCAGTAATCCCATTAGGTTGGCATCAAATTACCGTTTGACAGCTGAGGAAACTGAGGTCAATGACTTGAGGTGAAGTGACTCAAGGTCACATGGCCAGTAACTGACAAGTGGGGATTCCTGACTCAGGTATGAGGACTCCAAAGCCATTGCCAGTAGACTCTGGTGTCCTGACACCCTCTGCTGGGGGATTGAGGCCTAGTGCTTCTCCTGGGTGGGGTTCAAGCCAGATACAGAGACTAGATTAGGCCCAAGGGCCACCTGGGCCCATGAACTCACCTTCCACAAGCTTGTTGCTTGTGCTCTGCCTCTGCACCCTCTGAGGCTGGAAGGCCTGTGTCGGAAAAGCAGAACTGCTTTCATCTCTATAAAGAGATTTGTGATGGCCTTTGATACTGCATAATTAATTGTGTACACAGTCTCTGTAGAGATGTTGCCTTGGTGTCCAGTGCTGGAGCTTTATCTACTTATATAAAAACCCTGGGTGGTGTT
>NW_006369502.1:0-886 GCF_000327345.1 Myotis davidii
AGATGATCACCCTTCATATTAAAAGTTTTAAAAAATCCACAACTTGTGAATGGCTGTTTCCTGACATGGGTGTTATTGCCTAGTGGTTGTTTGCTGGTATCTACTAATTTATAGAGTTATCACCATCTGCAATCTACCCCCTTCGCTTTAGTCAAATAGGTGATCTTCTTTCAGAATGTGTTCTGCTTGCTGTCTGCCCACCTGGTCTCCCAGTCGCTATTTTCCCTGGTGTTCATTCCAAGTTACACTTTCTCAGGCATTTTGGTCTTGGTTGTATACACATGAGGTCAAATGACAAAAAAGTTAAAAATCCTTCCAACAAGTAAGCAAATGTTCCAGTTGGATTACTGAGTTATTTGTTTTCTTTAGTAAACTGAATTCTATCAGATTAGATGTGCATGCAGACATAGCCTGACTGCAAGACATCGGAGGAAGATGTGTCTGCACTTCTAAGAGATAAATCTCACCTTGATCTTGAGCTCTGTGACCATTCAAGTTGTGACTTGCTCTGTCCTTCCACCATGAAACAGTGGGCAGACTGGAGCAGGTAGAGAATTCTGTTATCTGCCCTTTTAGTTTTCATTCAATTAGCTACATGGCCGCTTATGTCCTTTTCTACGGTAGCATCCACAGGGAAGATTAGATGTTCCCTTTGAAGGGTCTTGAAAGCTGTGTACATGACGCACTAGTTGTTCCCCCCACACTTCTAGGACATATTTAGTTCTGGATTTTTAAGTAAATTGGGATAAGTAGCACAACTTTGTTCTAGTGGGTAGTGTTAGATGAAAATTATTAGCAATTCTTGGCCTGTATTGATTTCAAGCATTTAAAAATTCTGTAAGCCTTTACTTTCTAGTTATATTTAACCATTTTATTTTATTTTTTT
>NW_006369503.1:0-886 GCF_000327345.1 Myotis davidii
AAAAAAAGGTTATGCTATGAAGAGTAGGAGGTAACTGACAAAATCTGGCTGAAAGTTTATACTCTTGAGCTGGTCATTGACGTCACACCATCTTCTCCCTTCTTTTTGCCAATATTATAGGGATCTTAACATTTTCTATGAGAAACTGACGATTTCTGTGCTCATATCACCACAACAACCCATGTTCCACAGAAAGTGACAAGTATGATTAGAAAAAAATAGATGGAATGAGCCTGCAAATGCAAAATATGCCCCTCGATTTAGAACCCCTTGTCCTTGGAGAGGGGTTTTCACCTGGAAATTTAGTTGTCTTCTTGTGAACTCCTGGTAGCTCACAACAAACAGCGCTCTCACATTAGCCTTGCTCCTTGAGAACTTAGGTTCTCTTCTCTACATCTACCCTGAGCCAAAGGCGAATTCTTTCCATCCTTCAGTGACCAGGAAAGGGGAAAGAAATGGGCATTTTCTGCCCAGAGACTCCAGATTCTATCCCTACTGCAATGTACACTGCAACACAGCATTTTGCAGGTCTGCACTTGCTGACAAAGTATCACCATGACCCCTTAGAACTTTGCATTCCCACATTCAATCTTAATTGCATGTATTCCTTCCTTTGACATCAATTCCCTTTAAGCCTAAGCACATCACTTCTCCCATACACATGAACCTAATTAATATACATAAAACTGGCTATATGCAAAACATCCACAAGCAGAAACATGGAGAAAGATTAATAACTAATATAGAGAATATGAGGGGTTTTTTTCATAAAAACAGTAAAGACCAAGGTGATAATTGGAAAATGTGGAGAGAACGAATTTTAAATCCCTCTATGGCGCTATCTATAAGACAAATTATGCTGATTCCAAAATATAACGCCCCCCCC
>NW_006369504.1:0-886 GCF_000327345.1 Myotis davidii
CCCCTCTGAAATCAATAAAAACATTTTTAAAAATCCAGCACCCCTGGAGACCAAATATACATTACAAAATATAAAGTAATAAAAAGAAAGCAAGCGGTGGGCCTAATATTGATTATATAAATGATGGTATAATAGGAGTAATTATTTAGCAACCATTGGGGGAAAATAATTGGGCTAGATCTATTGCTGCAGATATTGAATGATCTCCAAGCTATATTAGCTTTAAAGAAGCAAGATGCAGAATGGTGAATATATTGTATTTTTAAGTGTGTTTAAAATGCATATGAGTGGAACCATAAAGAGTACAGTGAAATAAAAAAACAAAGCTCTGGAGATGACTGAAAAGAACAGGAAAACTGCCTACACCATCTCTGACCTTGTGCATTCGCACATGCTCATGTCCTGGAGCATCAGGACTAGGGAGCACCTTGTAGAAAAGTTTATAGGGAGGGAGATACAAACCCAGAGAGGTGAAGCAATCTTACCAAGACCATATTCAACTGCAACAACTTGTCAAGTTTCTTGACTCCAAGTTTAGTGTTGTGTCTTCAATTCATTCATTCCTCACTCATTCATTCACAAACACTCACTGAAGACTGTGCCAGCCACAAGGAGCACAGTAGTAAGTATACTCAGATGTGGTCCCTGCTCGCATAGCTAGAGGCAAAGACAGATATCAGGCAAGAAACCACACAAATTACAAATATTTTTTGAAGAGTATGGGAAAATATATAGTAAGGGTGCAATTAGAAAACATAATGGAAGACCCAATTTCCACGTGAAGGGCAAAACAGACTTATTCAAACAAGGGAAATTCAAATCAGGACCTGAACAATGAGTAGATTGGTATGTTAAGGACAAAGGAGAACATTCCAGACAGAAGAAA
>NW_006369505.1:0-886 GCF_000327345.1 Myotis davidii
ACTAACAGGATTTAAAAGAAATGTTAAAAAGGCTTTTTTAAAAAAAGGAAATAAAATAACCATAAGCATGAATAATAAAACAACAACTAAAGCTATCAATAATCACTTTAAATATTAATGAGTTAAATGCTCCAATCAAGAGACTTTCTGTGACTGAATGAATAAGAAAACAAGATCCATACATATACTGTCTACAAGAGAACTACTTCAGATTGAAAAACACTAAAACTGAAATTAACGGGATGAAAAAAGGTATTTCATGCAAATGAAGACATAAAAAAGCGAGGTTAGCAATACTAGACAAAATAGACTTTAAAATAAGAGCTAAAACAATAGACAAAGAAGGACACTACCTAATTAGAAAGGGATCAATCCAACAGGAAGATATAACTCTTCATTTATCACTACTTGGTTCATTTTTATTTCTGAGTAGTATTCCATGGTAAGCACATAGCAGTTCATTTAATCATATCCCTGTTGAAGGAGCTAAGGTTGTTGGTAGTTTGGGCTATAATAGATAAAACGGCTATTACATTCAAGTACAGGTTTTTGTGTGCACATAAGTTTTCATTGCTGAGCCATATCACTGTTGCATGTGTATTTTTAAGAGAAACTGCCAAACAGTTTTCCGGCATGACTGTATCGTTTGAAAATCCCACAATATAATGAGCAATGTATGCATGATCTGGTTTCTCTGATCCTGGCCAGCATTCAGTGTTGTCACTATTTTTTATTTTAGTTATTCTTATAGGTGTGTAGTGATATCTTATCATGGTTCTAATCTTCATTTGCCTGATGGCTAATGATGTCGAACATACTTTCCCATGGTTATTTGCCACCTGTATCTTCAGTGAAATGTCTTCCCACCTTCCGCCCGCCCCCGCCC
>NW_006369506.1:0-886 GCF_000327345.1 Myotis davidii
GGATCCTTCAGTCCACAGGCGGACGCTCTATCCGCCTGGCCAAACCGGCTAGGGCAACCACTCATTTTTTTACTGCCCCTATCATTTTGCATTTTCTAGAATGTCAGCTAGTTAGAATCATACTATTTGTAGCCTTTTCAGACTGGTTTCTTTCACTAAGTAATATGCATTTCAAGGTTCCTTTGTGTCTTTTCATGGCTTCATAGCTCATTTCTTTATATTGCTGAATAATATTCCATTGTATGCATGTACCACTGTTTGTTTTCCCATTCACCTATTGAAGTTCAGCTTGATTACTTCCAGTTTGTGGGAATACTATGTAATAAAAGCCTAATATGGTAAGCCTATGTTTAGCTTTCTTAAGAAATTGCAAAGTGTTTTCCAAAATAGTTATACCATTTGGCATTTCCATCAACAATGCATGGGAGTTCTTGCTCCACATCCTCACCAGCAGTTGGTTTTGTAAATGGTTTGGATTTGAGCTATTCTAATAGGTGTGCAGTGGTATCTCATTGTTGTTTTAATGTGCAACTCCCTAATGAGATGATGTTGAGCATCTTTTCACATGCTTGACATCTTGTGTTTATTGCTATTTACAGCACATCTCCATTCAGGCTAGCCACATTTCATGTGCTCAGTAGCCAGATGTTGGGAAATGCAGCTCTAGAAAATATAAAGACATGGTTTCACCGTGCAATGGAGTTCACTACAGATCCACTTCATTCTAATGTAACCTCAGCTATCTAGAGCCCTTGGGAAACTTGGTGGGTTTTGTAGATAGTCGAGGGTTTATCTCCTTTAGTATCAAACTTTCTTAATTTTAATAGTTTTTCATAGAAGCTCTCTAAAACAGCGTCGCCAACCTTTTGGACCTCACAGACCACCA
>NW_006369507.1:0-886 GCF_000327345.1 Myotis davidii
TTCTCTCATGGAAAAGAAGTCTGGAGTTCAGGGCCAGGATGGTTGCTCCACAATATCAGCAATGGCTCTGGCCTCCTCTCTTCCTGTTCCACCGTGCTTAGCACTAGCCATTGGCACCCACCCTCACAGTTGCTAAATATTTACTGAGCACCTACCCATATGGGTGTGAAACTCACACACATAAAACTCCAGAGCCCTCTAGGAATTTCTCCACAGGTCGAGAGGGTAATTCCCATTCTACTTTATTTATATCTGTCGAGTGTCGTGCTTAGCACATTGTGTTATATGTCATCTCTCTACATCTCACAGATCTGGACTCTTGACAGTGGGCACCGTGCACGGCTCCTCTTTTGGTTCCCGGGGCCTAATCTAGTACTTAGCACCCAGCAGGTGCGTGGTCCTTGTGGAACAGATGGATAGCTGGATGAGTCAAGGCACCATTCTGGCCTCACTACCCACAGCCCATCTCTAACAAATGAGAAGCAGATTGTTCTGTCATGTTTGTTTCCCAGGGGAAAGGGAGAGGAGGCACAGGACACAGCTGATTAGCTGCAGGTCTGGAGCTCCAGGAGAGGGCTGAGCTGGAGGTGGATTTGGGAATCCTCGATATATATGTGGGAGTTAAATTTATGGGGTAGGATGAGATCACAGAGCAGGCCAATGCAGAAAAGGAAGATGAAGGGGACTCTAGGGAACACCCACATTTAAAAAATGGGTAGAACCCTTGCCAGGGGTTCAGTTGGTTGGAACATCATCCGGTGTATTCAAAGGTGGTGGGTTTGATTCCTGGTTAGGCATCTACCTAGGTTTTGGGTTTGATCCCCAGCCAGGGCGAGCGTAGGGAAGCAACAGATCGATGTTTCCCTCTCACATCTCTCTCTCTCTC
>NW_006369508.1:0-886 GCF_000327345.1 Myotis davidii
TCTCCTGTGGCAGAGGAACAGCATTTTCTCAGGGCGGCTCCGAGGCATACCCGCCTCATAGAGCAAGGATTTGAGGAGATGGTTCAACTTCAATGCTCGTCCTCGTGGTGAAAGCTTGCCAACGATGAAGGACAGTGTGAGATACAGCAAGCTTCTTGCCACTTTGGTGTTCGAGCTGAGCCTGGGAAATTACTTGTTGGGCCTGTGTACGTGGAATTTCCAGGTGAAGCTACCCCATGATCTTTAACTCTGAAGTGAAGTGATTTGAGAGGAAAGGGAGGAGGGGAAATGATGAATGTGTCAGAGTGCCTGTTCAAGGGTGAGGACCAGAGCTAAACCTGCCCAACGCGCTTTAAAATGCTACTTTCCCACTCCGGAGGGGTGCAGTCCCAGAATATTAACAGTAATGTTTATTGACTACCTGCCACATGCCAGACACAGCTAAGGAGGCAGCTACTCTGGGAGGGCAGGATTTGAACGAAGGTTCAACTACCACACTCACCTGTCTCCAGCAGAAATCAATGGCCCGAACATGAATTCAAAATAAACATGAAGAAATGCGAAGGCTCATTATTTTTTGACTGAATTTCAAGCAGACAATGATTTGATTTGAGCACCAGACAGGAACACAAAATACACCATGCCCAGGAACAAATATTTTTAGAGAGAGTATATATATCTAGATGAATATATGGATGTACATTTTCAAATGCATATACATGTATGCGTATGCAATAGTTTTTATGAAGGTCTCAAGATACTGAATTTGTATTGTTATTGTAGCTATTGGATGCAGTCAGAGCATTTTTTACTCTACAACTCAGTTGTGTAAACCAAATGTAGCTGTTTTATTGTCTGTATTGGCCCCACCTTGCTCCAGAGCTGC
>NW_006369509.1:0-886 GCF_000327345.1 Myotis davidii
AAAAAAGAATTATTTCTTAATAAATGCAGGTTGCCTGGTAGGCAAAATCTATAAGAACAATTATAACAAAGGAATGCATTGGGATAAATGAATCCCCAAAGACTCTCTTGTGGCAAAAACGGAGGGAGTCCTGACAGGGGAGTTCTCAATAAATATTGGATGCATGATTGATTAGCCTGGCTCCTAGCATAAGGCTATTACTCATTGTCAGAATAATGGGCTGTGGGTTTAAGTATAGCCAAGTGACTTTGTGGAAATGCAAGGCTTGGAAGGCTGAGCACACACCTCTCGGCCATTCCTGTAGCTCACTTGTATTGACAGATAGGGGCTAGTTTGAGTAAACAATGGCTAAACCAGGTCCCAGTGGACACCATGGTTATAACGGATCTTACTCCAGCCACATTGGACATGACTTTTCTGGAGATCCACAGTCCCGGATTTTAATCCCTCTCTTGTCACCGCTTTCTTACGTGGCCTTGGTGAGTCCCCTGCTCTGTCTGGCCCTTAGTTTCCTTTTCTGGCAGATGGAGTGTGTTGAATGAAGAGCCCCAGTCATTTATGTTTTGTGAGCCATATGGACACTATCCCCTTGTCAGTAGTATAGTTGGCCATTGCACTTTCTCTATGACTTGGGTGGGTAGCAAAGAGACACAGCTCCACTTTACAGATGGAATAACTGAGGTAGAGTGAGTCATATGATACCACTACTTACTGTGCCAAGTTTTACAATACAGAATGTAACTTCTAAGACTTGGTAAGAAGACAGCTAAGGGTGAAGCAAGTTATACATGTATCAAAGGAAACACCGGTGTTCATATAGAGCATGCTGGTATGGAAAGCATGTGAGCACTAGAGTTTGATAGACACAGCTTCAGATCTTAGCTGG
>NW_006369510.1:0-886 GCF_000327345.1 Myotis davidii
CTTTCCTGTTATTAATAATTAGGTTAATTACAATGTATCATCAACTAGGTTAATTATAACAGTATCATCACTACCAGTCTGAGAATGAACTAACAGAAGAGAAGAAGGTCAGAAAGAATCAGGTCCTCAAAGATGCCGTTAAACTGCTGAAAGAGCCACCCCTGAAGACTTTCCCACTCTAGACTTCTTTCAGGCAGGAGCATATATTTTATTATGGATTAAACCAATTTGAGACAAAATTCCTGTTACAGGCAAAAATATCCTAAAATGTATATAATGTCTGAGAATGGCATATCCTGAAAATCTCATATTTTCTGGTGTCCCTCAAACCAATCAATCAGTAACATTCATTGCTTCCTAGGAAATAGCATATTTCTAAAGATTTTTTTTTCATATTTAGCAGAGATAATAATTCTAAACAGATAAAACTTTATTATGCAAGCTAGGCTGTCACTGAGATTAATTTTTGCACAACAATGCCAAGAGCCTGAAAGTGCATGCCATAAACCATGGAGTGGAAAGCAATGGAGAATTAGGTGAAATCTAGGTTTCCTCCCACTGAGAAAAGAGACATGCATTGAACAACTAGAGAGATCTGGCAGAAAAGAAGGAGTCATTTATAAAACTGAGTCCTTGTGATCAAGAGCCAATTCCAGACTCAAGTACTAAAATAAATAAAAGATGTCAGAGAACAGACTATAGTGTGTTCACAATCAAAAGAGTAAACGGATGACCGCGCACCTAACAAAATGTCCTACCTCAATGTGAAGTAACAATATTTGATGAGTAATAGGCAAATCAGAAGTCAACACACAGAGGTTTTATGGCAGAACCACAGAGGTTTGCCCATCTCAGCTCAGCAGTCCAAAAGTCAAGAATGGAAAAA
>NW_006369511.1:0-886 GCF_000327345.1 Myotis davidii
CCTCTTTATTACATAGGATTACTATTTTTCAATAGTAATTAGTCTTTATCTTGTGGGATAAAAGAAGAGACTTTGAGGCGATAATGCAAATGTCCCACCCCTTTGAGTAGAACTGTAATGTTCTATGTAGCCACAGTCTGTTTTGAAGGAGCGTTGTGCCCTCAGACTAAAACAGGTAAGAAGCTGACAGTAATTATCACATGCTGTCAGAACCAAAGAACAACAAAATTTAATTCAGTCTATCTGACTACAAAAGGAAATAACACATAATGAAATTCGTTCTTCTAGAAAGTCACTTTCCATGGACAGAGACCAATGAAAGCACTCGCTTACTGAAATTTATAGTAACCTCAATAGCAAAGCATTGTTTCTAACTATTGTCCTTTGGAATATAGAAACATCTTTCTTATTTTACTTTGGAAGGGTATTTACAGTAACAGATTTTTATTTCAAATGTGATAGATCTCTCAGTGGTTAGCCAGTTCAACTAGCTAGATCACAGTTCAAATTAAGTCCAAGTATAATTCAGGTGTATAGGAGGCACCTCATCTTTCTGTTCTAGATTATAAAGTATGTCATCAGTGATAGGAGGGATCAAACCAGAGATGGAAGATACTTTATTTTATTCCACCATATTATTGGTAAAAATAGAATTTCATGACCTATTAGTAATTAGTGAAGACCACCATATTCACATATGGAGAACAGGTATTCATATTATTTTTACTACCTCATCTCCTCAAGCTACTATAATAGGGCTTTCAAACCTTCTTAAAACCATACCAATTCTCTGCCAATGTTGAGTTCAGTGGACATGTTAAATGACTTAACTATCGTGACCAATCTGTTGCACTGGATACTATGAACAATTTCCTTATTTTTTTTT
>NW_006369512.1:0-886 GCF_000327345.1 Myotis davidii
ATGTGCTGCCAAGGTTGAGAACCACTGCTCTAGCACCTAGGCCGCCTTGACTGCTCCATAAAACATGACAGGCTCTGGCCACTGTGAGAGTTTAATGTGAATACTGAAGGACAGCGACAGCTCCCCAGACATCAGCTAATTTGGAGATAATCAGCATGTTACCTAGGGCTTCATTGTCACATAGGCCAGAGGATGGGTCTGGAAGGAGGGAAGCCACCACCAGGCCTAGAAAGACTTACTTGCCCTCCAAGCTGTTATAATGTGAATAGTTTTATTTTCATCTTTTTATCAGCAGCTTCCTAGGGCATTGCAAAGTTTATTACCCTATCAATATGTCCCTAGCATGACATTTTTCTTGTGACCAATGGAATACAGCTAACTGCATCACAGATTTTAATGAACCAATATACTTCCCACCTGAGTGTTTCCGTGCAAGTGCTGAAGTAAGTTGGTTCCAGAAACCAAGTACTTTGGGTAGAGTCATCTGGTGGGTGGTTGGCCAATGAGATGCTCAGGGGAAGAGTGCTGGCCAGGAAACCGGGCATTTTCCACCTTTAGCCTGGGCAGACTGCCAGATGAGTGTAGGTGTGGCCGTGGCTGCCTCTACTGCTGGTGAAGCTCTGATTCCAGCTCCTAGAATGTTCTCTTATGCCTCAAAGGTATCGTACAGGTAAGTACAAAAAATCTCTCTAAATCTCAGCCTCCTATGTCCCTAGGCAGTACATAGAGACTAAAGTAAACAGTCTTTACTCAAAGGGCAGCACAAGTCATGGGTAAGAGACTTCCCGCAGGATGATAGAGTGGTTTGTCTAACAGAACACCCTTCTGGTCATTGAAGATTTGCATAGCACTTAATCCTCATTTAATACTGATTGTATTAGAAGAC
>NW_006369513.1:0-886 GCF_000327345.1 Myotis davidii
AAGAAGTTTGTTTCCTGCTACTGTTGTTGGCTAATTTTTGAAGTAATCTGATTTCATATAATGTTCAATGAGATCATGATAATATATCGTAAGTGCTTAAATTATGGTTAAGACTCTATTTCCACTGATGGCTGCCAGCCTCATTTGGATGATACTTCATAAAAAATAGTATAAAACTACAAGAGTTATTGATTGCAACCATTTCAAAAATAATCAGGGACAGTAAAGAATTTGAGAATGCTCACTTATGAAAAACTGCTACTGAATTGGGTAAGACGCCGGAGGGTATTCTCATCTCCCTATCTTTCCCTTGCCCTTCTCCCCCCAACACACATACACCAGTGTTAAAAACAGGTTTACTGGTTAGAGATGGCTGATGTGGTTTGCGGGGAGTAACCAAGCAGCTAGAAATTTAAGGGGGAGATTTGGAAGCCAAGAGCTATGCAAGGGCTGAGATAATGTACTCTTTGCATTCATGGCTGACTGCTGAACAGCATGTGTACATGAAATTCCCACAGGAGCACATGCAAATAGAAAGCCTGGGGAGACTGACTTATTTGCTGCAAATTTGAATGAGTTCTTAACCCATACATAGTTTGGGTAGCAGAGAGCAGACAACACTTCACTGGCTTAAGTCATCTCTATATATCCTCTGTTGAAAGCACTGGCTGATTACAAACTCTGCAGGCACAAGAGAAATCCCCTGGAGACCCAGGAAAAAGAAAACAAACAAAAAACCTGAGCAAAAAAGTCAGCTCTCTGCAGAAAAACAAGTTTTTCACTTTGAGTCCAGGCTAGTTCATCAGATAATAAAACAGGGAAACCAGCATGTCAGAAGAACAAAATAGAATATGGAGTCACTATAATGTATGGCATAGCATGCCTA
>NW_006369514.1:0-886 GCF_000327345.1 Myotis davidii
GGGGGGGTCAATGAAATAAGGGTAAGAAACACAGCGGTAGCCCAATGCTTCACCCAATTGTTAAGAGATCATCTAGATTCAATTGTATTATCAAATAATTGTCATTATCAAATTACAAAATTGTCAATGTTTCTAGGTGTAAGCTAGCAGCCTTGCATTTTTTCCTCTTAATCAATAACAGTAACTCTATGATAGAAATATCATTAACATTATTACATAGATACAGAAATTACAGTTTAGAGAGTTCAGGAAACATGTCCATAAAGTGATGGCCAATGGTTAGAATAACATTTTGGCAGAATTGGCACCAGAGCCATAGGCTCTTGAGTTTCAAGCCAGGGAATTTACATAAAAGTGTTTATTTAAGAGTTTCCTTTAAGTACTGCTTATAAATCTGGAAATATCTTGACCTAATGAATAAACATTACTTACTTTATTTGCTTCCAATTGGGATTCCAGAGTTCCTGTTTCTTTGAGCAAAGATCTAGTTCAGAACCAGATAAAAAGTTACTTATAATATCAGAGTTCCATATTTCACAAAGACAGACAAATTCAGAGCTCCTACATTTCTCTACTGCAACTTCTTCCAAGTCACTTGGCCTCTCTAAAATAAATTTACACAACACCAAATTTTCACGAAACCAACCCTTCTGTCCATTGGCCACCTTGCCAGACATATGAGAAGGAACTCAGGCCCCTTCTAGCTCTTCTCTGCCTATGAGAAGGATTCCAGGTCTTTCTCCTAGTTCTTATTCTCAAACACTCTCTTAACTTAATGTCAGCAAGACTCCACCTAACGGGTTATTGAGACAGAATAATATATGTTCTATGCTTCTCCTTCTCACCCCACATTTTTATTGAGGCATCATCAGATTGAGATGAGATG
>NW_006369515.1:0-886 GCF_000327345.1 Myotis davidii
TCTTCCACAGAATGAAAACATGTACTGACAAAATGGCAGCAATAAAACAATACCTTACCCTTTTTTACTCTGAGTCCCAGTGGAGCAGTGATTTTCCTTTGCCTTAGAGATGACAGTATAGTGATGATTATTGCTCCTTGGGGACTGATAAGAAAAGAAATGGTACCCAATCTTATTAGTCATCAGCATTCTCCTTTATAAATGGTATGGAACTAGAAGAACAGGTCCCGAATACATTTTTTAAAACAAGTAAATTATCTTTCAGTATTAATACAAATGTAGTTTGTCTGCCTTAGAAAAATAAAAGCTTCAAACGTAATTTACCTTGTCTGTCATTTCAAACATTTCAGAAGGCATAGCCCCTTGGTCCAGACCCATTTTTCTTTGTCAGGAGATGCTTCATTGGTTCCTGTGTGAACATTTTGACATTTCTATTACACTCTGAATACTCGAGAGACTCAAGGATGCCAGTTCTTTTGGAATTCAGCAAAGATATCTTCTCTCCCAGTCGAGCATTTGCAATATTCTGCATATACACTGAAATTGTTCAAATGCCCTCTTGCCTAACGTGTATTTTGTCAGATTACTATTTATCTGTGTAGTTTCTCCCATGTACCATTTAAGTTGGCTTGTAAAGACACAACTCAGTAAGTTAAACATGAAGATATATGAGACAGGAAACTGTGGTTCAGGAAGTTGGATGGAACCAGTCATAGTGGTCGTACACTGGGTAGGGTGGGCCTTGAATATGTCTGGGAGCTTTCCAGGGGTCAGTGCAGACATGCACTTGTACAGCAGGTCTTCAGATAATGTCATTTTGTGCAACGTCACAATAATCATGAAATGTCCTAGGACAGAGGTTCTCAACCTTCCTAATGCCACGACC
>NW_006369516.1:0-886 GCF_000327345.1 Myotis davidii
TGGAAAATACTTTATGCACCCAACAGATAAGAGAGAACTGAGCTGAATTGTTAATCTTAGGTTATACATTTCAAGACTATACTCAAGAAAAACTGTTTCAGTAAATTTGTGTATTTTTATGCCTAGACAACCAAAGTTGTTGTTTGTTTCTTCCTTTTCTTTTATAGCACTGAGCTCTTGTGTTTTGAAATTACAGTGGACTTTTGGGTTTACAATCCAGTGCACAGTGACTATAATATCAGACTGAGTTTTTCTTTATCTCTTGAGATGCACCACAAATTTTTAAAGTGGGTGCTTTCACAACAGACCCATCTGCTTTGTGCATGTGCTTGTTGGTAATGATATATTATATCACTTGTGGAGTGTGCTAACAATATGAGTTACAGTTTCACAAAAAATATTAAATTAGTTTTGTAAGTATACAGTTAACAAAGATGCTATAAAATATTATGTAGAAATATAGTATAATCATAATTTTACATTTTCTAAGTTGAGCACTCTGATTTAGTAGTATAATTTTCTCTCTATTAATTTTCTTAGCTCATATTTAAATATAGTTATTAGTATGTTTGCTATTTTCTTCTCTCTATTAATTTTCTTAGCCCATATTTAAGTATATTTATTAGTATGTTTGCTAATTTTGCTATATATTATTTTCTCTAGATAATAAGTAGTATTAAAGACCAATATTCTAGACTTGATGAAGAACCGATAAAGTAACATAAGGAGTAAAATATAAAATTAATAAAAACAGTAAAATGTATAGCTTTATATTCAACTTATAGACCTAAAAATTGGATGCATACTAGACTCATTTTGTATATATTTTAGAATAGAGATGCCTAGGTCCCATTTCAAAAATTCTAACTTATTTTTCTGGAGTGAA
>NW_006369517.1:0-886 GCF_000327345.1 Myotis davidii
TCCTCAGTGTCCTGGGGGGAGGTTCGCCAGGTGGGCATGCACAGAGTGTGGGCGAGGCCTCACATGACCAATCCACTCTCACACTTCTGCCTCGTGAACTTTTGAACTGCTTCTTCTTTATTAAAACAAGAGACAGTGGGCACTTGCATGTCACATTTATCAGGCCGTCACTGGATGCATTTGACAGTCAAGCGTCCCAGTAAACTTTTAGAGCCTTTTCTAGTCACCCACTCTGCAGATCTGAATGCAGAGTCTCTGTCTGTCTGGCCCAAATTAATACGTTCCCGCTCATCCCAATGTATGTTTCTTTGAACATTCTTCTCCAACATGAATTATTTACACACATGTTCCGTGCTTTTCTGCTGGTGTGAGTCACTGCACTCATGTAGTTCTCCCAAGGAGCAGCACACTTCCTCAGGGTCACATGTTGTCCTTCGCATTTAGGTTCAAGCTGGCAACGGCTGCTGGAGAGCTCGCTGCCGCCATCACACCTAGTGTGTTTCCTTTTTTTGAGGGGTGGGGGGCACATTTTCCAAGCCTGTGACAAATCAGGAATTATTCTAGGTTCCGTCCATACAACTCCACTAGGAATCTTTCCAATTTTCTCACCTTTGGCTGAACCATTGAAAAAGAATAATCTATTCATGTCCTTAATCCCTTCCATTGGATCTGGAGTCTTGGATCTAAACTAAGTAGGCCAGCTTCGGTGATGATAAAGAGCAAGTCCATGTCTCCTGCAGGGGACCACGCAGAATTTTTTCAGAATGTCCGTGCTATCACACAGACATGGGCACTAGATGCAGCAAACCCATTGGAGCCACCGTGCTCCTCGCTCCCCACCTGCTGATGCTGGAGCCCAGGACCTAGAGATTGCCTTGCTTGGCAG
>NW_006369518.1:0-886 GCF_000327345.1 Myotis davidii
CACTTGAAACCTATATGACCCTATTAACCAATAAATTTAATTTTAAAAATGACCCCTTCTCCTTCATGCATGCAGTTGGGGGAATTTCCTTGAGTTGATGATTATCCAATCAGGAGACCCTAGGAAGCTAAAAGGCAGGGGGTTGAAGAGGAACTTATTGTCATTTATCTGTTTATCATTATCAACTGCAGCTTCAGGTCCAGTCGAAGAGAAAAAAGGACAGACTCTGAGAAGGTGGTTGGCATGATTTCTGAAGGACTAGGATTGGAAGAAAGAAAGGGAGGAAAAACAACATTCTTAGTGTCCTTAGTGTCAGGCACTGGCCTGAGTGCTTACCCATGATGCCTCCTTGACTGCAGTAATGATCCAGGGGTAGAAATGATTATAGGAAACCTGTGGTTTATGAAAGTTCAGTGATTGATCCAAACGTAGCCCACATACATTGGTTGATGCCTTGATTAAAGCCCAGTTTAAACTTCAGTGACTGTATTATTTCTTATTCATCCTTCAAGGAATATATTGGGTCTAAAACTGGATATTTTTTAACAGAGAGGAGATACCAGATGGAGAGACTGTGAGGACTCAAAGTGTTATGTTAGCCAGAAGTAGAGCATGTGTACAAAATGTGTACCATCGAATTTTCCATCATGGCCAGAGGTAGCCAAAAGCACAGCAAAACTTTCTAGCAGCATATCAATTAAGAATAGGGAGAAAGGATGAAATTAAGTAGAGAAGATTATGTTTTTGGTAAATTTATAACCAGAAAATCCATTATTGTCCCCATATTAGAGGTCTTGGTTGCAAGCAACAATTGTACTTTTGGTTAACATCAGCAAATGAAGAAGGGAAAACCAAAGAACTGGGTTTATTGAATGAATGAATGAAT
>NW_006369519.1:0-886 GCF_000327345.1 Myotis davidii
AAAAAGTATCTGTAATTAGGATTCCTTTATAGCTTACATCTTTTATATATTGCCTACATGTCCACAACAAGTATATTTTGCTTTACAACCAAAACAATTAGAGTGAAAACACTAATTAGGCCATGTTTATAATTTTTATTATTCTGCAATATAAGCCTCAAATGATGATTTGGAAGTCATTTTCATATTTTAACCTCTTTGAATAGCCCTACACTCAGATGGGGATTTACAGTATCAGGCTTGCTTGACAACTAATGGTTTGGATGCCAAGTAAGGAATCTATTTTCCAAAAGAAGCCAAAGCATTGTGTGCCCTACACATATTCATAATTGCCAAGCAGCCTTTCTAAATGATTTATTCTAATTCCTCTGCAGATTATGATTCCAGTTTTTAAGAAATTAATGTAATAGTGATAGGGCTTGCTCAAAATTTCCATTCTCTCTGGCATAAGATTCATATATTTTTTGTATAGTTTTGAGGAAATCCCTTGTCTTTTACCATATCCCGAGAACCAATGTGTTCATTTTCTAAGCCATGTTAACCTGTCACTGGGTAATTTTGAAGGAAAGGAGCAGTCAACACTCCCAAAGTATATTAAAATAATCTAATTTGAATGTGAGATGTCTCTTCCCAGCTTGTTAATCATGGAATGAACACTATTATTTTGAAATATAACATCCAAAAATGTTTTAAGTCTTTTGTTGCTATACATTGGTAGCATCTTCCAAGGAATCACATAAGTATGTGAAACAACAGAAAGACACAGATTGCAACAGAGACAAGCAGGGATACTGTGTCCCCTCTAGAACACAAATCTATATTAAAGAAAACAAAGTTTTGGTCACATCTGGCTGGGTCATGTGTGGGCTAGCACGATTGAATTGAT
>NW_006369520.1:0-886 GCF_000327345.1 Myotis davidii
ATAAGTTTGAAAACTACCAATAAGGAGAAGAGATGCCAGGATACCAAGTCTGGCCCTGCCATTTACTGCTAAAGTAGGTTTTAGAAAGGCACCTACTTCTGCAAATATATTCTATAGCACAGAGGTAATAATACCTATGGTCCCTGAGCAGGTCAAAGGAGATGATTCTGTGAAAATATTGTGAATTTGTCAAGTGCTCTTCATAGATCAAGTAGAACTACAAAGCTTATAGGTACCTAAACTCTTAGAACCTGACAATGTGTGTTTGCTGTTTCAGGTCACAGATGGGAATCAATGAGCTCTGGGCAGTAGGGCTGTGAATTCTTTGTGAGGTAGAAGTGATTGATACTGAATGCTCCAGCTTTTCAAATCATCTGTTGAAACAGGAAATGCTGTTTTATGTGAGGCAACAAGATACTGTTTCAGAGTATTCACACGCTCATCAATTTCTCTTAAAGAACATATAAGTACACAATGGGTGGATCTGAATCCTGAGAGTGAAGAGTAGGAGATGGAATTGCAGAAGCTGAAGATGTGCGGAGCGCGGTGGAAGATGCGATTAGCATCCACTTCCTTCCCGGAAACCATGGTTTCATTTTCTGAAAGAGAAATGGTAATGACAGTTCGTAAGAGAAATAGGCTCTTCTCTGAAACATCTTGAAGGATATTTTTGTTCAGAATAAAAAGTGGTTTCAGAAATGATCATAGATACTAATTTTTTTGTCCACGTTAATGTTTAAAAAAGTTCATGGAATGTGCTCATTTTAGTATTGGCATTCTCTCTCCATGTATGTGTATAGGTATAGGTTTATGTATAGGTCTATATGTACATATGTAACGCCGGAGGTCTTGCTCCGGCATCTAGAAGGGTTCAGAAATCTGGAGA
>NW_006369521.1:0-886 GCF_000327345.1 Myotis davidii
CCTCTTCCATCTTCAAACCAGCAAGAGCAAGCCAGGGTCTTCTCCTGCTTCTAACCGCTCTCCCAGCCAAGAAAACTCTGCTTTTGTAGGCTCCTCCGATCACATCGGGCCCACGTGGATAACGTCCCTTTGCCATGTAACAGCATAACCATGGAGTGACTTCTCATCCTGCCCACAGGTCCCACCCACGGGGAGGGGAGGGGGTCCTGTGAAGGTGAGGGTCACTGGGAGTCATTCTGCCTGGGAGTTGCCAAAGGCTGCGAAGGATCACTGTGGGGGCACTGTGATGGGGGGAGCTGGACAGCCCTGGCTACATTCATGGGGTCCTGGTCTCAAAGCCAAGGGTATGATGCTGTGGCTCCATGGCACACAGTTTATGGAGACAGCAGTAAGTGGCTGAGCTAAGATAATGTATAGAAAAGAGAGCAGAGAAGAAAAACCACAGGCCTTCTTGGCTGCCCTCCCTTCCTCCTTTCCTTCCTTCCTTCCTGTGGCCCTGGGCATGGGTGCTGTTTATCGTGCCCTCCCCACTTCATCTCCAGCATTCTGCCTGACAGCTGGCGCACAGTAGGCCCTCAATGAATGGCCTGCACCGTTAATGGATCTCGGATGAGCCCTTTGCCTCCCCCAGCAGCTCTGGCCACTTCCAGGGAAGGAAGGAACCCACCGAGTCCATTTTAACCCCTACACCTCGAGCACCCGTCTAGGAAAACACTGCAGCAGAAATATTACGTGGCCCATGTACGCAATTTACTCCTAACAGAAGCCTTATTAGCAAAGGAAAAGGAAAGCAGGTGAAACTCATTTTAATAATGTGTTTACTTTATTCAACCAACATATCCCAAATAATATCATCTTATCTTTGACATGTAGTCAGTATAAAAAG
>NW_006369522.1:0-886 GCF_000327345.1 Myotis davidii
CTGACTGGTTATTTTATTTAGCATAATAATCTCCAGGCCCATCGATGCTGTCTCAAAGCTCCTTCTTTTTCATGGTCAAGTTTTCAGTCCATTTTAAATAATGTCAACTGGATTTGGGAAAGTCTTTTACTTATTTTGCCTCCCTCCAAATTCCACTTGAATCTGATCCTGTATTCTCTTTTTCCTCTGGGATTCTAGGTCCATCATTAAAGAATACAAGGGAAGTATGAAATAAGATTACATCATGACATCTATTAATGCACAAACTGACAGCCCTCCATGAGAGTCTTTAGACAGAACTACCTCTAGACTAAACATTTACTTAAAAATAATTATCCCCATCTTTGGTCAAGTAAAACTCTGGTACTATATTGTCCATTAATAGGCTCCTTTCCTGGTGTGGAAGTTAAAATCAAAGAATAAGTGCAGGAGAAGAGAGAATCTTCTTTAGCCTTGTACAAATGTCTGCTCTCTGGAAACTTCTTGAGTGGCATTTTTAATACCATCACAAATTATAAATATAGTTATGTATTAATTATACATCATGTAGAATGTAGAATGGCCTTTTTATGGCAATGCCTCATAATTTTCAGAGTAGTGAAAAATACATTAAATTATCTTAACATTAGTAGTTCAAATAAGTAAGAATGCTTAACATTAACACAGATTTCTGACTTCTGCATAAATGGGTGATATATCTCTGGGTGACATTTTTTCTCAATTTATTACTATGATTACATGGAGATGTAAAATGGCAACTTTTTCACACATAACTATATCAAAATGGCATCTTGAATTATTATTGTATCCTTAATTATCAGAAAACATTAACTATATTTGTGAATAATACATAAATTTAATACTAATGATTATATTTTGGACTTCT
>NW_006369523.1:0-886 GCF_000327345.1 Myotis davidii
AAACCACTTTCAGCCTCCCAGCTCTTCCTCCTCTGATGACCATGGAGGTACCAAAGACTGAGACTTTAACAATTTAACCCCTAACAGAGGTATCATTTGATAGATGAGTCATCTTAGCCTCAGAAAGACGAAGTGACTTGCCCAAGGCCAAAATGAGCTTGGCACTCAGGTCCTTCTCATTCCACATCTGTTCTCTGGAGCCTCTGTCCCCTGAGTCCTCACCGCTCACCTACTCCCAATCATCTGCAGTGGTGCCTGTGGCACACTGTAGGTGTTCCATGAATCCTTGTTGAATGAACAATGACACACCCATAGGAATGAAGCATAGTTGGTTAATGATGAAAAGATACATGCATAGATTGGAATGTCCAAGTGAATTGGTCTGGGGGCTGAGAGGGAACTGAAAGGACTGATCTAAGAACATAGTCCAAAGTGGCCCACCTACTTGTAATCTTCCATTCAACAGCCAGAGACGTGAGCATGACACACCTTGCTTCAGACAAAGTTAAAGGTAATTTAGAGAAGAGATTCCAGCCCAAAACAAAAGCAATAGCTGGATGGTACCCACAGGCCTCTTCAGAAGGACTAATATGATTTGGAATAATAATCACACAAATAAAAAATCTGGGACCTAGAATAAAAAGGTCAGAAAGAAAAACTGCAGGTAAAAGTCTAGAATCTTGAAACAATGAACAGAAACTTGCCTCACTATCAGAATTCTTCCTTCACTACAAAAACAGGAGACTAAAAGAGTAATGCTCTCTCCTGCTTCTCTAGCTTTGAGATGGCAGCAAACACTTCCAGTGCCCACCCCGACCCCTAGGCCAGAGATTTTCAAACCTTTCCATCGCAAGGCGCACATAAACTAATTACTAAAATTCTGCAG
>NW_006369524.1:0-886 GCF_000327345.1 Myotis davidii
CGACCCACAGGTTGAGAACCACTGTACTAGCGATACTAAGTGGAAATAACCGCAAAACTGTATGATGCCCACTCAGGCTACTTTAATAAGTATGTATCAGAAAATCAACTCCTTCCATAGATAAAAACTAGGACAACAACTTTATCAGAAACTTCACTTTGTTGATGATTTGAGTGGATGGGAGAGATTTACAGTGTAAATTTCTTAAAATATTTTTAAAGTAATTTAAAAATTTTAAAAATAAGCACACCCCTTGGTAATTTCCCAAAGACCTGCAGCCTCTGGTCCTCCTGCCTGAGCTGCTTTTCCTTTTCTCCTCTTTGTCCTCTTCTTGTTCAGCATCAAAACCACATACCCTCATTTCCTTCTTGCAATTTTGTTTTTCATTTTTACCATTTAGCCCCAAACTTAGGTAGCTGATGTCTCTGTTAAAGCTTGTGCTATTTTGATTTGGAAGAACCTACACGCTGAAGCCGGAGGGCTCCCAGAGCTCTGCTGTTTAACTTCCATACCTCCCCCACCCCATTTCTCAGATGCCCATGCAGCAGGGAGGGTTCTCAGGGCACTCTGCCAAGGGCAATTCAAAGACCATCAGTGTAGCTTATGGTCAGTCTTCTTTTTTATGGCTCAACAACTGGTCATGTTCTCTTTCTTTCCATCTTGTCTTGCCTCATCTGTGGCCCAAGTGCTAAGTTTCCTGCTTCCTGTCATGTACACACAGATATGATCAGAATCTATTTATTGTTTTACCTTTGTCAGATACTCCTCTGGCCACTTCCCCAATTCGAGATGAGACAAGAGGAGGTATGGATGATCCAAGTAAAAGTTCTAGCTTGTATAGCTTAATCATTTAATATATACAATAATCCTGTGAAGTAGGGATCCC
>NW_006369525.1:0-886 GCF_000327345.1 Myotis davidii
AATTTTAGTATATGTGCTGCCGAAGCAAGCACCTTTGAGATCTTTTTTAATAAGACATATTTTTTTGTGTTTCCTCAAACCAGCTGTAAACAAGATCTATGAAAGTAATATGCTATATCATGTAGGACTTGAACCAGATAAAGAGACTCAGAAATCACTTACAAAACAAGTTGAAGACAGTGGTAGCAGGAGCTGACTCACCTGCTTAACGATGCCACCAGAGACCCAGGCTCCTATGATTCCGCTCCGACACTTGTCCTTCACCTTCATGCCTGTCGCCTCGTGATTGTAAGATAATTGATGATGCCCTTTGGCCATCATGTCTTCATTTGAGCAAGGAAGGAAAGGAGGAGTAAGGGGAAATGCCATCCATATCTGAACCCTTTTATCAGAAAAGCTAAATTTTTCCAGAAATGTCAACAACAGGCTTCCTCTTATACCTACATGATGAGCTCCTTTGCCTCAGGCTCCTGATGAGTTTGGACAACTGAGGGACCTGAGCAAAGATTGGAGGGTGAGGCTGAAAGGATTCCTTCCCTGTTCCACCCTCTGTCCCCTTAGAGCACTGGCAGGGGCCATACCTCCCATAACCGCAGCTCCAGCTGGGCACCCTCCATGGCTTCAGCTCCCTGGGCTCTGGTGACAACACTCTATCGCTTGCCTTTTCAGGTCTTGGGATGGTAACAGCCCTTTGCTATAGCCAGTCTCCGGATGCCTTATTGATACTTTTAACCCTTCCCACATCTCCGTAAATGGACTCTTCATTAAAATGTTTTTATTTGACCATCTGAGTAAAATTCTCTTTCATGCCAGTACTCAGACTGATACACAGAGACCTTTAACTGCAACTGAGGCTGGAAATATAGGGAGAAGAAAGCCATACTGA
>NW_006369526.1:0-886 GCF_000327345.1 Myotis davidii
TATCAGTTACTTATCTATATACCTAGGTTTTCCTAGTCCTTGTAATTGTTTCTAATTTCCTAGTTCTTTTATGTCTCCCTTGAGTTTGATTAATGGGGAGGTTTTCCATATAGGATTTCAAAAGGGGAGAAACCTATCTTTGCCTGAGAGATACAACGTACCCGCAGGAGAACCAGAGGCAGTACATCAGTCCAGGGCGGGTAGGTTTCCTGACACAGCTTTGCCATAGCCTGCTTAAGGGTCTGATTCATGTGTTCTGCTTTCCCTAAACTCTGAGGCCGGTAGGCCAAATGTACATTCCATTGGATGCCTAGAGTCTTAGCTATCTTCTCTACTACTCCTGCTGCGAAGGCTGGGCCATTGTCTGATCCCATAGTTAATGGCATCCTATATCTTGGCATGATGCCTCTTAGTAGATACTTCTCTTGCATTCTCATATGCATGGAGTAGGCCTCAAGCCAGCCCAAGAAAGACAAACACCAGGAGATATTTACTTCCCCTGCTGGGTCTTATTTTAGTGAAGTCTACCTCTAGATCTTCGAAGGTTGCTTGTCACAGTGCTGGATTCTGGCAGGCCCGATGGGGCCTTGTCTGGCATTGCTTTGAGCACAAAGGAGGCAGTGCTGGGAGACCAAGGAATCAGGTAGTTCCGGCTCAATAAGGCTTCTAGGGCAGTTTTGCCCAGGTGGGTGGGTTCCTGTTGTTGGAGGACCACCTGGTGGGCTAGTAGTGTTCTGGCATGTAGATCCTGTGGTCTGGAAGTATCCACCATCCTTCCTTAGTTATATTTCCTCCCTCTACTGTGCCCATTCCTCTTCCTGGGCCATGTATTTTGGGGGGTGTGGGCAATTCTGGAGCCAGCATGATTTTTCTAAAATATATTTTA
>NW_006369527.1:0-886 GCF_000327345.1 Myotis davidii
GAAACATCAATGAGAGAATCATTAATCAGCTGCTTCCTGTACACCCAACACTGAAGATTGAGCCCATAACCCAGTCATGATTTGTCACAGTATTAATACATTTCTGTATTTTATAAATTCTTAGCACAAAATGAAGAGATCTTCATTTTCTTTAGAAAGCACTCTAATCATAAAATAAAGATCTAGATTACAGGATCAATTGAATTTGGATGTATCCTATTCTCAAAACTCATTCAACAAGTCAATAGACATTTGTTAAATAATCATTTCATTTGCTCTTACAAAAACATACAAAGTAAATGAAAATGTCTCCTTTGTAAATTGTACCTTCAAATTACAGAGAAAGCCTGATAACACAAAAATACAATAAACTAGCTCCTTAAAGAACAATGCCTTTGGTCACAATTGTATGTGAGGTTACTTTTTATTCATTTGATTGGTTAGTTGCATTCTGTGTTTATTTTTGTTGACCAATTTTCATTTCTAGTTCTTAAGTGTTAGTAGCTACTCCCATGAATTACCTAACGAAATTATCTTTCTTCTCTTTTTAATGTACTAGAGGAAAATTCATCAGCTTAGAAAACACTGGACTTAAGAATTTGAAAACCAGTCATTTTCCCCCATTGATTGGTGGAAATAGCAAGAAAGACAAGAAGTACTAGTGGCATGTCCCTAAAGAGCTTCACAACAATTAATATTTTGAAAGGTTTTGTTGAATTTGTCAAGGATGAAGTCTTAGAGATCTCTTCTTTAACTTTCTTGAACCAAATAGTATAAGTTAACAAAAATCACTTGCATCAGACAACCCCTTGGAATTAAGGCTATTTTAAAATTCCCCTCTTTGATTCATAGCTATGAAGAATTAACATCATTAAAATGTCCATAC
>NW_006369528.1:0-886 GCF_000327345.1 Myotis davidii
CTTTGAAAATCGTTTTAAGAACAGCATGCTGTAAGTGTGGGAGATTAAGTCCCTCCTCATCACATGCAGATAAAGTTGGGGAGGTTTTTCTACCATAATCAGGAGAGATTGCTGGTACAGTAACCCTTTCTGGCTACGATTCAGCATCTGCCCTGTCTGCAGAGTAACCAGAAAAAGGGAGCCTTGAAGCTGCAAGTGGCTACAATACTATTGAACATTTGTTAAAATGGCCATGAGGATATCTGAAGTGATTCCTGTGAAGTTAATCCTACACATCAAATTGACTAGATTTACTCATTTCAGCCGGACAAAAACACTGCTGCTATTTTTTTTCCCCCAGTCCTTTGTATATATGCTCAGTTCACTGTACATGCAACTCAGATCCAAAGTACTGTAAAACAGCCAGTAGGAGCTAGTGTTCAGGCATTTCTATTTAGAGAAGACCAAACACCAGGTAAATATTTGCACATCAATGCAGGCTAATCAGATATCCTTATCAAGTGGCAGAGTTTTTGCTTTACTCCAAGTTTAACATGGAATGGTTAAAGGCAAGGGCAACTTCCAGGCACCCTTATCAACATATTAGCCCCAATTGCATTTTCCAAATATGTCATCAAAATGGTAATTCTGTGCTTTCCTTTCTGTAGCTGGCCTGGGTTTCATAAAGGTAGAATTATTACTATCAATATATTTGGGGAAAACTATTTCAATTACTGGGAGAATATGTAACTCCAAGTCTATTTATTTCAATTTATTTGACTGTCTTGATATATGCGGGCGCAGAACTTTATAAAGAATGAATAAATTCACCTTGAAATTGTACCAATTGACTTTGGCTGGGCTAGACTGTGAGAGGAATCAGAGTCCTTTTTTTTTTTTTTTTTTT
>NW_006369529.1:0-886 GCF_000327345.1 Myotis davidii
TTTCCTTTTTGCTAATGGCCTGAGGCCATTTTTGAATATAAGCATATTGTTGTTGCTCATGCACAAGAGCTTTTAAAATATCAAGGATTTGTTGTTTGCCAGGTTTCCTTTTCTCAGCACAAATTGAAGCACAATGTGCATGCTTTCTCCTTTGCCACTTTCCCAGCAGTATTTGCTGTTCATGTGGGCTAACAGAATGCCGGTGTTCTTGAAGGGCAGCACCCCACCACCGTGTTGCCAGTGAGCTGAATTGCCATCTGAGATGTAATTCCTGTGATCTTTATATATGGCATTGGAATTTCATTAATGTGCATGGGATTCTTCTTGACATTTTTCTGAACGTTCCAGAGCTGGGCACCAGCAATGTGAGATCAGCATCTCAAAGTGAATAGTGAAGCACACACTCATGCTTCCTAAAGCCCAGATGACTTATTTTTCCTCCCTTTTTCATGCATCAGTGTATTTCCTAACTAGATATAATGATCTCAGCTATGTTTTCTGTGTAAACCCAAATATTCAGTAATGGACGAATAAGCAGACGTACTGTCTGTGATTATATTGAACTGTTATGAACTCCAGGGAATGATTTTGTTTCTGGGTCTAGGACACAATAATTTGGGAAGGTGTCAGGTCACCTTATTTATTCCTCAGGTCAAATCACATTGGACTTGAAGGCAGAATACAATTGTATTAGAATATTGTTCAATTTACTAGTTCTGGATCTTTAGGCAGAGTATTTAACCTTCTCTGTCAGAATAAACCTCTGATTTTTTATTGGTAGAATGGGAGACTAGTAATCCAATTTACCAATGCTGAGGATGAAATAAAGTCTATGCCCAAAGCTTCATAATTCCTCCTTGAAAGAGTGCCAGGTCTTTTGTTGCCA
>NW_006369530.1:0-886 GCF_000327345.1 Myotis davidii
ATCTTTGCTTCCCTAAGGCAGGTTGGCTTCCTGACGAGTTTAGGTGGCCTGGTATGATAGGCAGAGGCAGAAGCATTGGGTTCAGTGTGTACTGACTTGGGACAGAGAGCAAATCACATTTTGGTTCGCATCTCTGAGTGTACCTTTGGGACTTTGGAATACAAGGAGACCGCTGATGCTTCTGAGGGACCAAGTTTAAGACAGATGACGATCCCTGGTGGGTAAATCGCAGGCATTGAATGCTAGAGATTGGCATAGGCCAACATTTAGCTTGTCTATTTGCCATATATACGTGTTTAAACTTTCCATATACTTTTAAAAGTAGCTAGTTGCTTTTGATTGAAGTATATAGCAGTTTTTAATTACCTCTTTCTACCCACCTTTCACTATATAGTTGAGGTTATTTTTCCTGAAGTCATGTATTAGAAAGTTTACATAATTTGGTTTAAATTCTATAGGATGTGATTCTTAGGAGGCTACAGACCAAAGGAACACCTATGTCTGAACCTTTTTAGCTGATTAATACCTTTGCCCTCAATTCCCAGTCCCTAAACTTGACACAGAAATTTTCTAATGTAGGTTTTAGAGTGTATACACTCCAGCAGGATTGAGAAGGGGGAAAAGCAACTAACATTTCTTCAGGCCTTACTACATTCCAGACATCACAAAGTAATGGCATCAATCCCCATACTAATTCTGTGCAGAGGGCATTCTTGTCCCCAGTTTACAGATGAGGATATTGAGGCTCAGAAAAGTGGTCATTGAATTATGCAGAACCATTGCTGTTTCTCTCCAGTACAGTAACCACAACAACCAGCATTAATTTAGTCTTGAGTATGTGCCAAGCACTGCGCAGGGTTTACTTAATCCTGCCAGGTAACACAAC
>NW_006369531.1:0-886 GCF_000327345.1 Myotis davidii
CTCTGTCCTTCCCTTTCACGATCTATTTCCCTGAGTTAGAAAACACTATGTTCACTTCACATATCATAGCTAAGCTTTAATCATTTTTGAAAACTTTATAAGGGAAATCATGAAGTATGTTTTCCTACCATGCTTTCCTCTTACATGCTTATGAGATTCATCCATGTTGTTGTCCATTCTTGTTCCTGTGTAGTTTTTCATTGTATGAATGAATAAACCCTCCTTTATTTAGACATTCACTCTACTGTTGATGGCCATTTGGGTTTTTCCCAGATTTTTTTTCTGTTATAAATAATGCTGCTCTTACCTTCTTATATAGGTCTCAGTGCTTATATGTACACATTTCTGTTGGGTGTAACTCTAGGTGTAAACTTGTCAGGCAATAGTATATGCAGATTTTCAGAGGTTTTTCTTCTCTAATCAATCTATAGTGGATACTACAGAGCATGTTTCTTAATCTCAGGACTATTGACATTTGGAGCTGAAAAATTCATTGTTGTTGGAGCTATTTACATTGTAGAATGTTTAACAACTAGTAGCTATTGTGACCCTCCAATTGTGATGACCACAGGTGTCCACCGAAATGTATCTCTTCTAAGATGTAAAATGAACCCTGGTTGAGAACCACTGCTCCAGGGTTTACAGTCTGAATCTGTGATTTCTCCTTTTACAACTTCAAAGATGGTAGAGCACTTTATCATTATGTGCTTTTCTTTAACCTTTTGTGCTATTGTTGCCATGTATTTTAATAATACACCTATTTAAATCTCAATAACATACCACAATTGTTTTAGAAAATCAATATTCATTTAGATTTCCCCCAATATATTTGTTATTTTCTAGCTTTTATTATTTAATACCAGAGGCCCGGTGCACAAAAATTTGT
>NW_006369532.1:0-886 GCF_000327345.1 Myotis davidii
TCTGAAATTAATTAAAATATATATGTTTTTAAAGAGAACCTAATCCAAAGCCTATTATTACAATGGATTATTATATGGGAAGTGTATAATTAAATAATAGCTCGTCCATGATTCATGAATAATCATCAGGATCAACCCCAAAGAGTAGGACTTCCTGACTTTGGTCCTTTGGTTTGGGGTGAATCTTCCTTTCAGGTTTGTCACCCCATAATCACTGCCCACAAGATGAATATGATTTTGATGTAAAATAGAATCTTTACCCAAAGGATCTGTTTGCTTAGCAACTTTAGAATCCCTATAATATAAGTAGAGTAGTGATTCTTCTTTGGGGACCTCATTTGCTCATTCATTCTCATGCATGGAGCCCCAGGCAGTGCAATGGGCACAGTGAATGAAACAGATCCATGATGTGCTCCTAGCCCCTAAGTCTGATAAAACTATCATGTTTATCTCTTGTCTTAAAATCAACAAATTGCCCACTTACAAACTGTACACTTGCAATCGCCCTGGGTTTAGAGGGTGTGTTCTCCATACAGCTTGCAAATGTCTGTCTAATTATCTTCCAAAGACTAACAGCAACCACAGCTCTGGTTTCTCCGCTCCCCGCTCTTCTTCCTACCTCCAGAGCTCTTGCTGCTGTTGCCATGACAACTGGGATGAAAAGCCTTGGAACCTTATCTCTTACTATGGGTGCATGTCTCCCCATAAGGACATTATTGTACATCAGCCACACCGGACTCCGGGAGCTGTTCTTTAAATATACCATTAAGTCATGTGGAAATTGGAACTCTAGAGGTGAGATTATGATGGCATTTAGCCAGGGACCTAGGAATTCTCCAATTCATCTCTTGCTTTGAGGTCTTAAAAACAAACAAACAAACAAACA
>NW_006369533.1:0-886 GCF_000327345.1 Myotis davidii
GGCAGCTAACACCTGGAGAAATTCTACAGTGACCAATTACTTTGCTGCTTTTAAAGGCTTTCTTTGATTGTAATCTACTTAAATATTATATTCACCACGTATCCTTAATCAAAAAGTGATAGAGCATCACCTGATTTCTCACATATGATGTTCACTTCTGATAATTGTTTTCCAAACATAAAAATAGGTTTGAAATAAGTCATGTGCAATCTATGCTCCATTCTAGTTATAACTTTGGACATCGATTTTTAGTATTACCAGGGAAAGCTGTTAATGGCTGAAAACATATAAAACTTAATGTATCACTGGGAAAGTTTTGATCTTACCAGTCTTGTTTACAAATCTGGTTACAGGGAACATCTTCCTTAATGAAGGCTGATTGGAATTGGCTGTGTCCTCGGCATAACAGCAGTGTATGTGAGCAACGGAAAATACTTCATATCTGACATGCATCTGGAGTTATGGCTCTGAATCACATGTAAGAGCATCCTTCCTAAAGGACGTTTTCTCATTTGCAGAAAACGAGGCTCCACCCTAAATGAGTGGTGGCCTGTCATTCGCCAAACATCGCATGGTCACAACTTCTTGTCTAGTGCTAATTCTCACAGTATTACTAGTAGTGAGAAAATGGTGTGCGCCATTTTCTTCCTTATTCTTTATTTAAAAGTAAGGCAGGAAGGGCTCTGCTAACTTCCAACCCAACCATAGTCATTTATAGTGTGGTGAGAATGCCTCCATTTTTCTCCTTAAATCACATCAGTAGGGAACAGAATGTTAGTTTATGAACATTAACCCCAAATGTTTGAAAGAAAAGTAAAGTCCAAAAAATATGTAACGACTTATTTAAAAACACATAAGAAATGACATGCTGCCCTAGCTGGTTTGG
>NW_006369534.1:0-887 GCF_000327345.1 Myotis davidii
CTCTTTCTGAGAATTTTAACAATAAGTTTGGGAACACAATCTGTTGATTTAGTAATAGAGGAAGTAAAAGAAAACACAGAGGGACAGAGACCAGAGAGAATGCTAAAGGTACAACACTAGAAAAAAAGCAAAGGAATTTCTGCTTCTAGAAGACAACACAGGTCCTGCCTGTAGCCAGCTGGTTTCTTTCTGTGGATCCTCAGGGTGTGTTGTTCAGAGAACCAGGCTATCTCCGGCTCCTGAACTAGCCCATGCATTGTTACCCAAGTTGGTCTGAATGAATTTCTATTCATTATAACCTAAATGCACAATGCGCTCAGATCATCTCATTTAATACTCTCTACAATCCTACAAGATAGATCTTATTGTTTCTATTTTAGAGTAAGACATTAAACTACAGGGAGTTTAAGTAATTTACCCTGAATTAAAGAGCTGGTAAGAGCAATGTCAGGAGTTGGATCTACAATGCACCTACTTAAAGCCTGTGTTCTTTTGACTTGTAGCAGTCCCAATTTCTTCACTTACAAAACAAGAGGACTGGGGAAATTGATATCTTCCCCTCCACCTTTAAAGTGACGTGGCTATCATAAATGTCTTAATGTTAGCTCTTCAAAGTCACAGTTTAAAAGTGACAGACACAACACATGGTGCAAATGTATACCTGAAATATTAATGCTACCTCCCTGATGGAAATCTTACATTTCTAGAATAGATAAAGTATTAAGTGAAATAACTAGTGCAAACAGGATTTTTCTTTGTAAAATAGTTATGATTTCTCAGTCCCAGTAAATTAGAACTGGAACAATATATTGGTGATAATAACATTCAGGTTTGTGCCATGAAGAACCTTTGCAATTGGTACACTAGTTAATTAACTACATCCCTGA
>NW_006369535.1:0-886 GCF_000327345.1 Myotis davidii
TTTTTTAGAGTTAAAATGATTTCTTATACTAGATGCTGGAATATAGTTCTATAACAGAAAATGTTCATTCTAAAACATATAAATGCATTTATTTGTTATAGTCAGAACTAAAATACTTCTCATCTCTCTTATTCTATACATAAATCATTTAGGTTACAAAAGACTAGCATCCCCTTCACAAAATCCATATATACCCTTGCTTAAATTGAATCTTAACTGACTTTTATAAATGAAATTTGGTTTTCAAGGTTGTTCCTATTATATTTTAATAAATTGAGAGAAATTTAATTAAATCTGCTTAATGGATTAATTCCGTGGTTCTGTGGTATACCACTGAATTCACTGGAGGTACGTGGATTGTTTAATCGTGGCCTTATACCCACAGTTGAGGATTTGTCCCTGAGATGGGGGTGCATATTTACATATATTCATCAACTAGTATAGTTCTCTCACTTGAGTGCTAATGATCCAAAAACAGGACCAATTCTCAAATAACATACTTTTAGGTTTCCCAATAAAAAAATAAATAATGACATTTTAGAAATTAAAATCAAAATTATATAAACCAAACTAATGGATACATTTTTCAGTTTAAATAGTTGAAAAAAATAAAATTATTTCCTGATCACTCATATATCTTACTTGGTATCAGTTGCAATTTATGTTAAAGAAAAGTAGTTAACACATGTTTACTCTTCCTAAAATTTCTGAGATCTCTGTGCACGTTATAGCTTATATAAACTTTATTTGCTGTTTCTCATAATTTTAAAAGTTGGGATTCCAGAGCTGAGTATTAAAGCTGGCACTTACACTTTTTAGAGTTCTTCGATTTGTTTAGAGTTTTTATATACTTTATTTACCCAGGTGTCAACTACTCATGTCCATG
>NW_006369536.1:0-886 GCF_000327345.1 Myotis davidii
TATATATAAGAAAAACTATCAAAAATAGATTTTTGTCTCAGATCTGAATTAAGGTATGCTAATGTCAGGTCCATACTTGTTTATTAATTACCATTTGCATACTCTTACACAAGATGATTTTAGGTCATCTAAAAATAATACATTTATATTACATATGCATGAAAATATTTTAGGGGCTGATTTTCACCTGAGGTAAAATTTTAAACTCATTTTAAATTCTGAGGCTGTTATAGTAACTTTAACAGTGTTATTCTCTATATTAATGCCCCCCACCCCAAACCTCAAAATGTAACCTTATTTGGAAATAGTGTCGTTGCAAATACCATTAGATAATTTAAGATAAGGTTATACTGATTGAGGATGGACTCTAAATCCAATAACTTGTGTCCTTATCATTGAGTCGTATCTGAGATACTGAGCATAAGTGCTTTGACATATAAATTTTGGGGGACACAATTCAACCAATAACAGTATTTTAACATTAATGACCAATCACATATTGACACTTGGAGAAAAAGATGAACATTTTCTCTCATGAGTTAAGACTAACAATGACTATCAGTACCAACAGCATCCCCATTTCTCCAGGACCACCTGCACTAAAGCCCTGTCTTATCACCTCATTTCTCCTCTGCCCAATCCCAGCTTTCCACCACTAATTCCCGTAATAAAGCTGCTCCACTTTATTATCACAGAGAAGCCTTCCACAAACCTACATCATTGCTAAATGCTGGAATCTCCCCTGATCTATAAACTCTGCTGATATGGAATTCTACTCACAGACATTTTAATTGCTATGGGGAAGAGTTGTAAGAGTACCCGGTAGATTCCAATTGGAGCAAAGTTTGTGAACCACTGTATAGAGCAGTGGTTCTCAACCTTGGCT
>NW_006369537.1:0-887 GCF_000327345.1 Myotis davidii
TGTAAAGCCTTACAGTTTCAGTTTAATTGCTTGAAGATTTGGAAAACAAAATTCAACTTTAAAAAAAGGTATGGAAATCATAATCTAACTCACAAAAAAAGGAAAATAAAGACCAAAGTCACTATCATACTATGGCAGCCAAACAAGAGGATCAAAGACTTTGGACTTTACTTCTTGCCTTTGCAAACTGATAATGTTGCTAGCATTTATTCATTTCCTGAGACTTAACAACATGTATTGTTTCTTTCATCATGTTGCCAATTTTTCTCAAAGAAAATTACTATTTCAAAGCTCTTTATAAATCCCATTACTTCTATAAGCTTGGTTTCCTCATGGGTAAAATGGGAATAAGAACGCCTAGTTTGTGGGGTTGGCATGAGGGTTAGAAATAATATAAAAATCACCTAACACTGCCTGGAACATAATGGAAGCTGGCACTATCACTATTATCCAATAGCTTTATCTGGGCATGTAAATTGGAATAAAACTCTGAGATAGTTTTCATACTAATTCAAACATAAGAAAGAACACATTTTCTTGAAGATACAAAGTAATTGAGGTATACATTAGACCATTTATTTGAATTATCATAAAACATAGATTGTTTCCATTTTCTAATTTTCATGTCCCAATATGGCTTTTGTGAATAGCCCCTAGTAATCAAGGGACTTTTGAAACTTTACCTATTTTTGAAGGCACTCAGTATCAAGTTTAACCAACCTGGATATGTAGCTGCCAATAGGCTGCAGGGAAAGCTTCATCCATTAGTAGGGTTACTGCATCAGATATCAAACCCAATATATACTGGAGGTCTGGTGCATGAAATTTGTGCACGGGAGGTTATCTCTCAGCCTAGCCTGCATCCTCTACAATCTGGGACCCCTCAG
>NW_006369538.1:0-887 GCF_000327345.1 Myotis davidii
ACCCACAGGTTGAGAACCGCTGGTTTAGACCCTGTCTTCACCTGTGGGAGGGAACCTGATGGTCTTCCAGCCCATCTCAGCATCTTGGAAGGCCATATCCCACCTAAAGTGTCATTCCTGAGTATTTACATTCAGGAAGAGAACAGCAGTCCAGATATCTGGGAACTGGTCTGGTATTATTACCCTGTGTTGATGCCAAGATCTAGAGGGGTATTCACAGCTAAGCAGTGGTGTTCCATAAACAGAATATGAACATGAAATGCCACTCTGTGATAATGATGGATTAAGAGAAGCTGAGCACTGTGTAATCATTCTGAATAAAGACAAAAACATGAGAGTTGCTCAAACCACAAAAATGGTGATTTCTCTCTCCTGGTTGGACTATAAATAACTGCTGAGTTTTTAAAAACCAATCCCAGCTTCAGCTGCACTGTTCCGTAACCTGCTGGGTAAGATTTATTAAGATAGTTAATCATGAAGTTGTTTCCACTTACTGATAGCCTCCAAAGCAGAGCAAAGCCCTGCTGCTTTGAATCCTCTTCAGAAATATCTCACGTAAGTCCAATTCCTATAAGTCTTTTCTAATATTTTTATTACCGTGATGCCTCCCAGTTCTCTATGGTGTGGGTTTTAATAAATTGATAAGCCAGACATTAAATTTCATGTGTCTTCATGAGGGTCTTTGCCTGTAAGGCACTGACAAAAATGAAAGTTCACCAAGTTCAGCTGAGACCAGCTGAAGCCTTTATTGCCTTCGACTGGAATCCTGGACTCAGTAAGAATGTGCAGATGAGATCTGTATGCCTACCTGTTGAGGTACTAACTGCCTGTAGTTGGGTGGAAGTTGATGTACAACAAACTGTAATATTCAATAACGCTTTTTTTTT
>NW_006369539.1:0-886 GCF_000327345.1 Myotis davidii
TACCCTTTTATTAGTATAGATATTTAGAGTCTTAAAAATGTAAATAATTCAAATTTAAGCAAAAATTGTTAGATGATCAGAAAAAAAGGATGCAAAAGTATGTAAGAAATACATTTTCATCTACACTAAACTAAATCAGTGTATAATATCTAAACTTCGCATAAAAATATGTTAAGCAATATTTAAGTGAATCTAGGCATTTTTCTTACCTGGTGGCATCAGTTTCATAAGTAGTCTTGCTCCATTTCTAAGTGGTGGCATTTTCAATTTGCTACCTAAGTCTGCAACTTGCCAAAGAAAAGAGATGTATCTGGGATGCTGTGACATTATCTGAAATATGGAATAAAAAATGTTTTAGGCATCAATTATGTAAAAAAGTGTTTTACTCAAATTAATCTATTCTCTGTCCCTGTTTCTTGTCAGTCACATATTTGCCTATGCCATTTTTTACTCCCTGAAAATTTGTTTCCCTCACATCTTTTCCTTTTCACAAATGCAGTGATCCTTCATGATACAAACTTAACCATTTATTAGGATTTCTAAGCCTCTTTGAGTGGTTTCTTTGTGAGAAGCATTCTGTTATTTTATAAAATATGGAACTCAGAAACTGTTTACTATAAAAAGCACTTCATTTTGTCAGGGATAACTATTGCTGGTTAAAATCCTAATCCAACAGTTGCAGGAACCCAAATTCCTCTGAAATTGAAGTGGCTGGTTTTATTTACAGCTATAATAATTCTTAAGGGTAACTAGAAAAATAGGAAACCTAAGAAAATAGGAGTTGTTTCTTTAGTTATACATTAAGAATCTAGGAAAGATAGCAAATTGTGTATTTCCTTAAAAAGTTGTAAGTTGATTAAAAAGAGAAAAAGTCTGGGAAGGACTG
>NW_006369540.1:0-887 GCF_000327345.1 Myotis davidii
ATACTTTCAACAATAAAGATAAATTTTTAAGAATTAAAAGAGAAACACTTCTCAATTCATTTTGTGATGCCAGTATTATTCTGATACCAAACCATGATTTATCATCCATCCCCAAAAGCCCATTTATAAATGCGTATACGACCTTACAAGCACATTTTAGTTTCTTTTAGGATATGGCCACGATTTTGGAGAGCCAAGAATGACACTACATGTATTTCCTTTTAAGTGGAGTTGGAGCCACTATCTTATAGGAATTCTCCCTGCCCTTTCCAATGTATGATTTATGCATAAATGTTCCCGCCATCTGCTGTCGTCCAGCTCTGGGAAGTCATGTGGAAGCTCATGGTGCATTGGGAAGCAAAAGTCCAGGTTCCTGATATGTTCTGTTCTTAAGCCAACTTGTGCATTGGAATAATTGTCATCTGCTTCTGTAACATGGTTATTTAGTTCCAACATGCACGTTGCTATGTGCTCATCCACACCACCAATGAAGACAGAACCAGTAACTGTGCTTAAGTTGTCACCATGAAGTGGTTAATGAACACCTGGCTGCTCCTTTCAGCTCATCAACCTTGGGACCCAGAGTAACTTATTCCACCTTTCCGGGCGACAGTTTACCTGTCTGTAAAACAGGAGTACTAATAGCTGTATTTCCCTTATAATTTTGCGGTGGGGAGTAAACATTGCAATGTTAATAAACACTAAGTACAGCAACTAGCCCATAAGAGATCCTGATCTCATGGTGGATATAATTATTGCTAACATTTCTATGGCCTTAAAGATGTTATTGATTAAGAGTAAAAACAGTGAGTAGCGGCAGCTCATCCCAGGTTAACCCCTGACTCTGTTCCCAGGCCTCCTTTTCTCTGACTTCTTAGTGAGCCAAA
>NW_006369541.1:0-887 GCF_000327345.1 Myotis davidii
CTTTAAGGGGGAGGGTATGTTAAAGACAATAAGAATGCCAATGGCAACCCCTCCCATGGGTATCAATGCGAAAAAGGTAAAAGCATTTATTCATAAAGATATGTGTGCCCTTGGTTTATGGATGTCAGCAACTTTCCTCCTTCCCCCTCCAGCTTCACCGCCTCACACAGCCAGGTGTGTGCACTTCTTGCATTCTGGACAGTGAGCCTTCTTGTCGTTGCCTGAGGAGCAAACATTCAGAAACACTGAGCACAGTTTCAGCCCCTGTGAGATGTCTCTGTTGACCTGCACTTCCTGTGGCCGAGGACTTGGGGAACATGGAGCTTCTGTCGAACAGGAGGCAAGGGCTGAGCAAACTGGAGAAGGTCCAGGATGTGGTGGGCAGTGTCTCCACACCGCCTGGGTACTGTTCACAAGGTGCCCATCTCACAGGAAGAGGACCAGCCCTTCCACCCTAAAAATAGCAGGTGTTGAGGTTTTTATATGAACCACGTCACTGACCACACCTCACGTCTTAAAGTACCACATTTACTTTTCCTAAGCTCTACAGTCACATAAGGACTTTCACATAATTTTACTGCCCTTGGAAAGTCATGTCAGTTATTCCATTTATAGCTTTCAATAGCCCCTGGCCAAGCTAATGTAGAAAAATAGTGAATAATCTGAAGCAATCTTCAGGAGAAATATGACATCTCTTTTAGAGCAGCTAGTATCTATTAGGTCTTGTACCAGTTGCATATTCTTCACTCTCCTGCCAAACAAAAAGCAGAGAGGACAGTTGAATTCTGCATTTCTAGAGGAGAAGACAACCAACAAGGTCTGCTTTTTGTTATTTTAGTTGAAATTATTTATTGTGTATGAGTCAAAATCAGTGTCTTATATTTATA
>NW_006369542.1:0-887 GCF_000327345.1 Myotis davidii
CCTGTCATGATGATGATGTAACATAATTATGTTTATTAATAAAGTACTTAGGATACCCACAAATCACCAAGAATTTAGCAATAACATGGCACAATTACTGGAGTCCCCAGGATATGTTCAACTGCCTTAATTGCCTATTGTACTTATTAAGCAACTATTGTGTACCAGAAACTATACTTAGAAGCTGCATCTATTATTTTATTTACTATTTGCTCAAACTGTGATTATTTCTCCTCTGTTTAGAGAAAAAAGTACATTACCTACCTTGTATGTGAAATTGGTGCATGGACTACTAGATGCATGAGAGTAAACAGAGTAGCATTTGTTAAATAAATCAACTGATGAAAAAAGAAATGAAATGAATGGCGTGACCTGGAAAAGAATGAAATGGCCTAGTCATATGAGAGTTCCTCTTTTTTGCCGCTCCTTTGGGGATTGATGGGGCACCGCTGTGAAGGGGCCATATTGACCAGCACTGTGTGCTAGGAAATCATTTGAACTAATAATTCATATAATAAAATACTAGCAGTTATAGCAAGATTAAGGAATAGGACTTTTCTTGTTGCCTTTTAATTTAACTAGAAGCCTCAAGAGAAGTTTCTAGACACATTCCCACGTTTACCAAGAGTTGGCCAAACTGGCTCTTCAACTATCAATCTTTATCTCTCATCTTCAGGCTATAACAGATAAGGCTAAAAATTCACATTGGGGATACTTTGAAGATAATTCATAGGCATAAAGCAGACTTTTTTTTCCTCTTTATCTTATCCTCTACAAAGTACAGGGATGTAAAATGTCTCTCCTCTATCAAGCAAAGTGAGGGAGTGTTCTAAGGTTTTCTTTCTTTTTTTTTCCTTTTTAAATCCTCACCCAAGGATATTTTTCTA
>NW_006369543.1:0-887 GCF_000327345.1 Myotis davidii
CAGCCAACCAATGATTCTCTCTCATCATTGAGTAAGAACCCTAGAGAAAGGTTGTTTTAAAGGCAGGTCTGAACTATTGTTTTTCTTATGTGGGTTATATCAGTGTTTTTGTTAGATTGATGGGTCATTACTTGTTCCATTTTCACCCCTTTTTTGTTGAATAGTTGTTCATCCTAAATCATTGCATTTCTTATATACATGTTTTTCTAGCAATCACTTTATTTTCTCAATTTAGAGTATTCTTGTCATCTCCAAGAACATGCCAAGAGCATTTGTGTACCTTTACCCTCTCCAACAGGTGTAACTTGTTTTTCTGAGAGTGAAGGTTCCCAGTCATTCCCATATATTGTTATCTTTTTGAGGTCCTGCCTATACCTTGAGCTCAGCACCCACCCTGATGCTTTCAGCTGGGGGTAGATGGCTCTGTTGTCCATGATTTTATAGGAGGAGAGAAGATCCATTTGTCTTACAGCTCCAGGTTTATTTCTCCAATAATTACCCTGAAGATTTCCCGAGCCCACTCCTGTTGCTTGGCTTTTCCCCTGTATGCTTGGAGCCCCTCTGCACCTATCCTACCACATACATGATCCTGACTGATTTATATCAAAGATTCTTCAAATGTTCTGGTGCATTTATTAGATAATTCTTGTTTTCCATGCTATTATGGATTTTTTTCCTTTTAAACATATTTTCATAGGATAATTATGGTGAATGAGGAATGTGCTCAGTCTGCCATTTTGTCCCAATCTCATTTTTCTCTAACTGTGTCCCTTTTCACATCGGTATACCAGCTACATTCATTTGATAACACTTATGGGTACATATATTTTGCTTCTCTTCCTTCAAATCTTGCATCTTCCAGTGAGACTCTCACTACATATTTTTTT
>NW_006369544.1:0-887 GCF_000327345.1 Myotis davidii
TCAAAGATTTTTTTTTTTAGAACAATAGAAGATTCAAACAGAATTCAGTGTTTTAGAAACTGTTGATAGTGCTGATTTGGGAATACTAAAATTTTTAGGGAATGTTGCTTTTTCCAGTTTATGTAGTAAATCATCATTCATCAAACATTTATTGTATTTTTTGTATGCATATCTGATTAAAAGCTAAATGTCTATGTCATTGATGAATTCCTAGCCTACAGAAGGGAGACAGTCAGAGACAGAATGAAAATTACCTTAATAAATGTAAGCACAGGGGATCAGAGGAAGACTTAGTGGAGGGGACTCTAAGTCAAAGCAGGTAGCATTTAGGCTAAACCTTGATTTGTAGGATATCACCAAACAACACGTGTAGTGGTTTATAAAGGCACAGACAAAGGGTAAAGCTCAGCCTCTTCTATTTGTAAATTTTATATTTAAGTGACATTACTTACAATATATCTGCCTCTAAATTAATTGCCGGTACTTTGAGCTTACCTGGCTTGTGAAAAGCCATTCCTTCTGTCTGTTTGCTCTAACACATTTTACCCAACTGAAAGAATTTGTTGGGCCACTTTAATTCATTCAAATAATTTCACAAACCTTTTATTTGGTTTTTGTCTGAGGATGAGTCTTAATTTGAATCTTCTTCATCCTCTGTTATTCAAAGCAATTTTCAAGTTCACCTTTTAGTGGTTGGATATGAGCAACAGCTGCATTTTTCAGCCCTGTGTGTTTCATAATTCCAAATGTTCTGTTCCTCTATGTTTGCAAAGAAGTCCTTTCTTTTATGATCTCATAAATGCAACCAGTATCAACACTTATTAGCATTCTGTTCGCCCACCTTTTTAACTAAAGTAACAAATGCATGCCGCTGTAAAACATAGGTG
>NW_006369545.1:0-887 GCF_000327345.1 Myotis davidii
CTCACAATTTTTTTGAAATGCATTTTCTGCTAACTACTATCAGAATTAATATGATCCTATTTCCCTGGAGAGAAAAAACTGACTGCAGTTTTCCAGCTTATAAATGTAGTTATCTGTTCACCTAGAGGATTAACTAGGAAGAAAGGCATGAACAATACCAAAAAGAATGTCAATGGTAAAAAGAGAAACATCAGGGTGCTCAGAAATAACAAGACAGGGCTTTCACCTTGTGCAGTGTATCACGTAATAGAATCAATAGTTTCACAGTATACATAGGTACATATTTTCTCTGGTAAACCCATGTTACGGTAAGAGAAACAGACTCATATGTGCACTAATTTATCTCTTATGCTAATGTTTAATTGTTAAAAGATGTTTGAGAGAAGGGGTGGAGACCAGTTGGGAAAAGCAAGCGTGAGGAGCAATCTGAGTCCAGGCCACCTGTGCTCCTTGGGCCAGAGCTGTGGGCACTCCCGAAGCCACTTCCTTAAGAAAAGGACTCAGTCTGTGACTACCTTCACCTCCCATTGATGCTTCATTATTTTTTGCTCCCTAAGGCTCTATGTCCAGGCTGTCATGGCCTTAACCTCCCCTCTGTTTTTTCTTTTCTCCTCTTGTTTTTCATTACAATCCCTAAAGAAGAGAAGAGAGACTGTGGCACTAGCCAGTTAGCCCCCTGGGGAAAAAGTGGGGAAAAGAGAACAGAAGACATTTTTTAAGTTTTCCTCCATCACCCTAGTGCATGTAGATATATACAAATGCAAGAAGAACTGTTTGAATTGTAGTTAATTATCCTTAATTGAAACAAAAGTTATAATCCATTCAAATATTATCAACCACTTCTATAGTTCTATATTACTTCTGTGTCCTTTCCTAATTAAAAAAAA
>NW_006369546.1:0-887 GCF_000327345.1 Myotis davidii
TCATTACACAGTCAACCCTTGAATAACACAATTTGAATGACAGTTCCACTTATACATGGATTTTTTAATAAATGCATACAGTACTGTAAATGTATTGCCTTATCCTTATTATTTTCTTAATATAGTATCTTTTCTCTAGCTTACTTACTGTAAGAATACAGTATTAATACATACGACATAACTATGTTAACAATAAAGCTTCCGGTCACACTAGGTTTAGGCTATTAGTGAAGTTTGTGAGGAGGCAAAAGTTACATGTGGATTTTCAACTGCACAGGGCTCCTAACCCCACTCTTGTTCAGGAATCAACTGAGTATCATCTTGCCTCAGTTCTAAGAACCTACTGAGGACTTAACTGTACATTATTTTCCATCGCAGGAGCCTTCTTCCTCTATGCTGGATTTGCTGCTGTGGGACTCCTTTTCATCTATGGCTGTCTTCCTGAGACCAAAGGGAAAAAATTAGAGGAAATTGAATCACTCTTTGACAACAGGCTCTGTACATGTGGCGCTACTGATTCTGATGAAGGGAGATATATTGAATATATTAGGGTAAAGGGAAGTAACTATCATCTTTCTGACAATGATGCTTCTGATGTGGAGTAATTTTCAACTGCTGATATATGTGGTTATTAAACAAACTTGGGAGGAAAAAGCAGCAATTGGTGACCTCACTGCCCTGCTTCTATTCTGGTTCTTTCCACAGTCCAGTTTTGGATGACTTCTTATTCTAAAATCCTTGATTAGGAGGAAGATACAATCATGTTGACACTTCTTTTCGTAAGTTGAAATGTAAAAAAATATATATTTACAGAGATTTTAAAATAATAATCATTGAACAAATGTGTGTAATTCCTTCCTGAGATAGTCTAAAATGAATATTGTATT
>NW_006369547.1:0-887 GCF_000327345.1 Myotis davidii
AAAGGCAGTGGGCTGATGCATGCTTTTAGATTAGTGACTTCTGTGGCATCAAAAGAGAATAACATTTTGACTTTACCAAATCCTTAGTTAAAAAGTTTCATCATTCGTGATATTATTTTAATATGCTCTATATTCCCAGTTCACAGACGTCCTTACTTCAAATGAGTCTAGCTATAATTGATAACAGATGTCTTAACTATCCCAAGTGAAGAAAAACAACAATCTTTCCCCACTACAATAAACAAAAATGTCTCAAAGGCAAAATAGAAGCATAAGCAATTTCCAAAGTCAGAATTCCAGTCTGTTTTAATCGATTTTACTGCTAAACTTAGTTTAACAATATGTATTTTGGTCAAACAGGCCACAATGCCAACACCTGCACTTACCATCAATGGCCACTACATAACCTCTGCCTCAATAATCACCTCTGCATGGAAGCTTTTCCCTCTCAAATTCAGGGAACCTATTAATGACACCTGCCTTGTGGGAGAAAGAAATGAAGAATATTTTTTACATGAGGTGAAGAGAAGAGATTAATTCATAGAAATTTTGAGGATCAACTGTACACCAACCATTGTATAAAGAGCTGGATGGAGCTAGAGGTGAAAAAATTCATGCCACAGTCCACTGTAGAAGACAAACTTGAAACAACTAACAATCACACAATAAATGTACAATCACAGATTGTACTGGATGCTCTAAGTGAAAAGTTCAGGTTGCTATATGCTATGGGTTGAATTGTGTCTCCCTCAAAATTATCTTGAAGTCCTTTCCTCCTAGTACCTTAGGTGTAACCTTATTTGGAAATAGGATCTTTGCACATGCAGTCAAGGTGAGATGAAGTCATTAGGGTAGACTCTAATCCAGGGGTGGGCAAACTTTTTGAC
>NW_006369548.1:0-887 GCF_000327345.1 Myotis davidii
GTCATCCTGTGCACCAAAAGGTTGCCAGTTCAAGTTCTAGTGGGAGCACAGGCCTGCCCAGGTTTCCAGCTCTCTAAAATAAACTAAAATCTTTAAAAACTTTTGAAAATAATATTTTAGAGTATAATAATTTGACATAAAAATATAGATTAAAAATGGAAAATTTTAGGATTGCGGTTCTCAGGTTATTCTAATACTCTGTGGAAATAAAAATATTTTGTTCCATTTTAGACACTGCTGAAGAAAAAGGAGTTTTAAATATATGTGTTTAAATATATGTGGATATGATAGCTAATGTTTATCATGAATTATGTGCTATATATAACTCTACATGTTTTACACATATTAATTTATTTAGTCCTCATAATAACTCAGCTAGGTAAGTATATTTAATACACTTAATTGATTAGGAAATGGAAATATAGAGAGAATAAATTGCTTGACCCAGATTACACAACTAATAAGTGCAGAACAGGCATTTGAACGAAGGTAGTGTGGCTTCAGTGCCCACTCATCAGTCTTCAAACATCTGTGAAGAACATACATTTGAAAGTGATACATAGGGAAAAATTGTTTTCATTCAAAAGCACAACCTATGTTCACACTAATAGCTGGCATTAAGAGTTAACATTTATTAAGTATCAGGTAATGCACTTAACTTTACATGTATGAATTCATACATTTCCCATTAGGAAAACTGTCTCTCTCTATGATGTTGGTATGACAATCATCACCATTTTACAGGTCATAAAGTTGAAACAAAGGAGAAATGCAAGTTGCTCAAGTTCACACAGCATGAAAATGGCATGGCCAAGCTTGGAATGGAAAGAGCTGACCCAGACGCCCAGGCTCCTATCCACGATGCTACACTCACTTTAAATTTTAAA
>NW_006369549.1:0-887 GCF_000327345.1 Myotis davidii
TTCAGTAGAGCTAAAATCAGAGCCAGTGTCCAGTTTTCGTTCCATGTTGCAACTGGGTGCAATGAAGCATCAAGCTGGCTGCAGTCCATTAGTCCATTGCATGTGCTATGTTCCATAAAGCAAATGGTTTTGTGTTAAGATGTGTTGGAGATTACACATAAATATTTCTCTTTTTGGTGACATAGCACCATAAAATATCAGAGTCTGAAACATGTCACAGTGCAGAAACTATATTCCCTTGTTTAAACCAAGTTTTCTAAATGTATCTGACCAATGATTTCCTTTTGTAGTCCTCTCATGTTAACATCCTGAGGGGCGTGCCTTGAGAATGTATGTCTTAGTACATTTCCCTAGTTATCAGCTTACAGAATAATTATTAAAACCACTACACAAAAGCCACTCTCATCTGCAATACAGAGTAGAGTAACAAATCCAGATGAAAATATCATTAGTTTCCCATTTTGTTCAATTTAAACTGTCATTGTAAACTATTATTGAAGACATGGTGCATGCACATATACATAAATATAGTCACTTACTCTGCCTATCTTAAAATTACTCTTTTTATTCTCAAAGAAAGTAAATTTTATGTGAATATTAAAAATCAGTTTAACAGTGGGCTAATTGGTAGCCTCTTGTTCCCTGAGCCATAGTTTTAAAAAACTGAATCTCACAATGTTGTACGGGATAGACCACTTACGACTGCTCCTGAATGTTCTGGCGTGATCAGGAATAGCTTTGTCCTTTAAAGTAAAGGATAACATATTCATTCAGTAGTCACAGACATTTTATAAAATATTACATGTTTCTTGAAAGTCTTTAAGATCTCTTATAAACAGATGTTATAGACTAGAAATGTTTGTGTCCTCTCAAAATTCATATGTTGA
>NW_006369550.1:0-887 GCF_000327345.1 Myotis davidii
AAAATAAAAGCTTTTCAAAGACTTAATAGTTATTCTCAAAATATACATCTTCTGTGTATGACATTCACAGCTTACGTAATTCCAGATGAGGGTTTGAAGGTAGTAGAGCATTTTCATGCGAAAATTTAAGTGAATAAATTTTCTTGCTTACAGTGGTTCCTTTTGAACTTCTGTTGAAAACCAATGGAAAGATGTGTAATGGTATCAACATTATTCTGAATTATATTTCAGGAGAAAAGCTGAGTCTCAAAGGCTAAGAGAGAGAACATCTGGTATAACACCACTAAACTATGATGGTTACTGTTTTTTCCAGAATTACAAAGACATACAATTTCTTCACAGTTGAAACTTAAGCTATTTATTTTTTTTGTTAGAGGCAACTTTTTCTGAGTTTAGGATTTAGTGACTAGTATTACATTTTTGTGATAACAGCTTTTTTTCTTTAGTTTTCCATATCAATTGAAAACTTTGATTGGGTGCAGAATATTTTTTAACCCAAAGTTTAAATAAGTGGGGGAAAGGAACTATAAGTACAAAAGTGTGTTCAGTGACAAGTCATTCTCCACCATTCCAGACCACTAGTCCACCTTCCAGTGGCAACCACTACCACTAGTTTTTAATTTGCCTCCTAGCAGTAGTGTGCTTATACTTGAACCCCATCTTCATTATGTTACACATTATTTTACAGCGGGCAGTTTCTGTACCTTGCTTTTCTCATTTAACAATGCACTTCAGAGAGAGATTGATATCAGCACCTATAGAAGTTACCTTATACTTGTCAACAGAGGCCAATTATTCATTTGAATAGATGTATCATAATTTACTTAACTGATCTCCTACTGATGGGCATTTATATTATTTCCAGGATTTTATCATTACAAAAAAAA
>NW_006369551.1:0-887 GCF_000327345.1 Myotis davidii
TCTCTGAAATCAATAAAAATAACTTTTAAAAAATAAATTAACACAAAAAGTGGATTCAGGTGGAAATACCTGTAGCAACCCAACAGGAGCAAATGTAAGACCTCTCTGGAGTTTATAATTCCAGAGAGCACTGGAGTTATAAACTCCACACAGATGCCTTACTTAAAAGGAAATCCATCTTTTCACTGATTTTTCTAGTTTAACTGGAAATTTACATTTGAAATTTAAGTTTCAGACTTTTTCTTAGGGTAACTTCTTAAATGTAGGATAACTGGATAAAAGTATTAATCCTTTTATTACTTGTTAAATAATGCAATGCTACTTTCCAAAGAGCTTGAATTATTTTTCACCTTTGCGTACCCAGAACACAGCAATCCCTCAACCCCATCAGGATTTCTGACACTGATCCTATCATGTTTTGACAACACAGCACCCATTGAATATCCCAATCACTCCTCTGGTTTGCTAACTGTGGTCAGGCTTACAGTTAGGTATACACAATGTGGACTCCGCTGCCTCTCTCTGCTTCCAGGATGTTCACTGGGCAGAACAGCGACTCTAGTTGAAGTCACCTTTCTCTGTACCTGCATCCTACAGCTGAACATGGCTGAGAATAACACTGACACACCGGCTGGTATTAAATTCATGGCCCCGACTCTCAGGTGGCCCTTAGTGCTGCCGAGGAATTAAACTGCATACCCGTAGTCCATTCTTCATTCATTCCTTCTTCTACACCATGCTCTGTACTTCCTCGCTTCAAACCCTCAGTACCTTCCCCCCTGTCTTTCAGATGATGATGTTGCTTCTTCCCTATCTAAGAGAGTTATGGCTTCAGAAAAACATTTTCATAAACTTCCATCATCATATCTGAAAGATCAGACAGAGGC
>NW_006369552.1:0-886 GCF_000327345.1 Myotis davidii
AAACAAACAAACAAACAAACAAAAAACAACCAATAGCATACAAATACAAGGTAACTGAGGCTGAGGACAGTTATCTGCAGAAGGTTTCCTTTTACACAGTTTCCATTACAGATGGAAGATGTTGTGAAAACTGATCACACAGTTTCAATCAGCACTCGCTACTGGCATGCCTGCAGGCTCTTTGGCACCTATGAGTTATAAGTGGGGCTTTTAGCATTCATGTCCTATAAACACTTTCATAAAAGTTTAATTTGTGCTTCATGAAGTTTAATGTAAGTAACCACTGGCATCCAGCCAGGAAATCAATTTCTGCCTCAAATAAAGGAAAAGCAAAGAGCAAGCCATGCTTATCGCATGGGGCGTCTGCCCAGGATCTCAAATGCCTTTCTGGGGAGGAGAACCTGATAAGTCTGCACTGAGGAGTGCTGAGAATGCTAAGTGGTGGCAGCTCTCCCTGGCCACGCAATCCGAGAATCGTGAGCGGCTCTCTAATCTGCTTATTTGGCAACATGGGAAATCTGTTCCTGAAGAAAATAACAAATTGCTATTCGTTCTGTTTAAACGTGCACAAAAGGCACTGTTAGAGTGTAAAAATTAATTTTTCTCTGTGGATAAACTGACTTATAATCAAGGTACAACTGTTTTCTAAAGTGTAGGAATCAGGTGCTGATGTGTGTGTAAAATGGACCTGCATCTTCTTTTACTACCAAAACCCAAGTCTCTCCTTGAACCTGGACTTGTCACCAGGTTTTAGGGGTATGGCATTAACATTCTTCCTCTTCTAGGGACAGTGCAATGTCAAGAGGGTCAAGGGTTCTATACTCTCACCTTGCTCTGCCACTCCATGTGTCATTCATGTGTTCATTCAGAAATATCTATTGAGCAC
>NW_006369553.1:0-887 GCF_000327345.1 Myotis davidii
TTTTTTTTTTTTAAGTTAAGGGGAGAAGATCTAGTCCCTGTCCTCAAGAAAGAAAACAGATTGAATGAACCCATGAGAACATTTATGACTATAATACTACACTTAAAAAGGAGGGAGAGATTAATTCTGGCAGAAAAATGGGAATGTTTAGATCTCAGGAAGGTTTGTGTGGATAGATATAGGGGAGTTATTACATGGGGGAAGAACTAAGAGTAGGAAAGTTAACTGAGATCAGATTGTAGCACAATTTAAATTCCATTAGAACTGAATGCAGACTTGTTCTGTAGGTAATCATGAGTTTCCAGGGCTTCTGAGCAGGGGGATATTATTAGAACTGTGCTCCAGTAGAAAGCCTGCTCCAGTATTGATGCATAGAATGAATGTGTATAGATAGTAAGCAATGTGTTCAGTTAAGTGACTATTACGATACTATGAAACAGAGATGACAGTGACCAAACTGGGAATGGAACAAAAAGGGAGAGGCATCAGGGAAAGACTTGGAAGTAGAAATCACAAGGTTTGGAAACCCATTAAATATTTTTAGGGGGTGGGGCACAAAGCTATGCAAAAAGGGCGAGGAATCAAAAGTTGCCAAATTTTGATTGCCAAAACTGTTAATGGAAGGAAGGCGATACCACTGCTTAAGAGAGATAACATAAGAAAATAGAAAAGTTTGGTGATGGGAAGTTAGCATGATCTTGGTGGTGAGCATTTTGACATGCTGAGTTCAACATACCAGTTAGAGACCCGGGAAAGACACTCAGCAGGCGACTAGAAACTTGGGTCTGGATTTCAGGAGCAAGGACAAAGGAAACTATGTAGACCTGGGAATGCTCCACACAAAGGTTATAACTAAAGCAATGTGACTAGATGAATTTGTTCAAGAA
>NW_006369554.1:0-887 GCF_000327345.1 Myotis davidii
GCATATTAGGGTTTTATATAGAGAGATGTTTAACAATTACTAGTAAACTTCTTCTTGGGTCCATAACAATTCCCTTTTCACTGCAATCCAAGGGACTTTTATTTATGCCATTCATTTGCTATATTTTACTTTCCTTCACACCTTAAAGGAGCACAAGAACACAAACACAACTGAACAGAAATGTAGAAATTAGAAAATGGGGCTAGAGGAAACAGGAGTTGAATGAAAAGACCAGGTCATATGGTCTCAGAGTTTATGGAGGTATGTTGATAGTGAAAGTGGGCTGTCGGGGCAGCAACAATTAACAAGAGCTCATTGTTAGGGTAAAAATGACTAGAGACCTTCCGGGCCCAGGTGTTGTTTATTCAAAAAGGACACATTTGTAGAAATTGATGTGAATGGGCTCAAAGTGTGTGTAAGCTGTTGGATTTTCTGTTTTGCTGCTTTGAATGCTCTTCTGTACACCAGAAATTATGTGGTGCTCCTTTGGAACAGGGCTTGCTCAAGGACTAACTTCATAACCTTTCCCCATACACACAGTCACCCCTCTTCAGATCCAGTCTTTGACCAAATGTATCCTTAGTGGGCCCAGGGCCTTGTATCCTGTCTCCTTTCCCTCCATATCAAAGCTCTAAAAAGCGAAGACTCATTCATAAGGACACAGTACTATTCAAAGTGCTCCTTTTTATAGGCACTTACATTTTAACAAGGAAAACACCATAATTATTACAAAATTTATTGACAAATTATTTTCACATATACCATCTTATTGGATGCCTGGTGCCCAGCACATGGTAGGCACTCAGTTGTATTTACTGAATAGATGGATTGAGAAACAGGGGCTCAGAGAGGTTAAGTGACCTGCCTAAGGTCACACAGTGAATCAG
>NW_006369555.1:0-887 GCF_000327345.1 Myotis davidii
GATAGATAGATGATAGATAGATAAGAAAAGGAAAGAGGGCGGAAGGGAGGAACGGAAGGAAAGAATGAGAAAAGAGACAATATATTTTTTTTCTGATAGATGTACTCATTCTATTATCTTATAAACTACTCTTACCTAATAAAAATTGAACAAAAATAGGTCAAAACTTAAAAATTAACAGTCAGATTACAGGAAATACAGAGACCAGAGAAATATGTTAAATGCAAGCACAGGAATACTTAAACAAAATGCAAATTGTGAAGCACTCTACAAATAGACGAAAGAATGGGTTTCTATTGAAAATAAATTGCAAGGAGAACAAACAAACAAAAAGATTTACTTTAATAATCAGAGACTCAAAAAGCATATAAAAAATGCATGTGTGGATGTTCTTTGAATTTGATTTGAACAAATTAACAGTTATGAGAAAATTAGATATGTACAGTGTCCAGATATTAGATAATAAAGACTTTTTGTCAAATCTAGGGTGTGATGATAATGTTGTGGTTATGAAAGAGTCCTTATGTTTTATATATTTGTGCTGAAATATTTATATGAATAGTGTTTTGATATATGACATTTGCATCAAAATAATCCATTGATGATGAAGAGAATGGGTGGGAACAAAATTGTTAATAGTTGCTGAGTCTATGTGGTAAATATATGGGAGTTCGTTTTACTATTATTTCTACATTACATATTTTTATGTTTGAAATTTTCCATAATAAAGGTAAATATAGGTAGATGAGGTAGAGATATAGATATTTTCACCCCCAAAAATATGCATGAAAAGAAAACCATATTTTTAGATATTTCTATGTTATTGGAGGGCACTACAAAAAATACAGCATTCATTTCATAGCAGCACAATTCACAATAGCTAAGAT
>NW_006369556.1:0-887 GCF_000327345.1 Myotis davidii
AGAGTTTTTCTATTTTGTTTGTTTTGTTTTAAAGACGGTAGAAATAGCAGTAAGTTTATAAGCTGTGCCAGGCTCCTGCGGCTGCTGTAGCAAGTCACCACAAACTGGGAGACTTAAAACAAAAGAAATGTGTTATGCACTCATTTCATTAACTGGGATCTTGGTCGAGTTATTCTCTGGCAGCCTCAGTTTCTTTCTCTGCACAGGGGTAATAAGGGTTTCTCACCCATGGCCTTGTTGGAAGAATTAAGTCAGATAATCAGTCTATTTGGGATGATCATCACAGTGCCAGGCAGATAGAAGAGCAAGTAAATATTGACATAAGTTTATTATTATTACCCTGACTCAGCCCATGACCAGAATTTGACAGAACCATAAAAACAAGAAAATATGTATAATAGGTTATATATCCAATTGATTTTTTTAATTGAATCTGTTGAATGGTTATATTACCTTCTGAATATTTCCCACATAAACATGTCAAATATTAGAACGACGTTGTAGGTAAGACGGAATGTTCTGAATTTGGCCTGCTTTTGAATTCTGTTTCTCTTAGCTGTATGACAGGAAGCCACACTTCACGTGGCTTGGTCCCCTTATCGGTGAATTGAGAATGATTGTTGTATTTCCCTCCTAGGTTCGGGTTAAAGGCGATAGTCCGTGTCCAGCAATAATCCCAGTGCCCAGCAGAAGGTAAGTGTTCAGGATGCAGTAGCCAGAAGCAGCAGAAGAGCCCAATGAATAATAGCCAGGCCCTAGAAACCTCCACAGGAAGACTATTACCTTCATTGATATACGGAGGCCTTTTTTCTATGTGTTTTATTACTTCTGATTGTGAGGCAAGTCAGTATTGGCATTCCAATTCGGGGATTAAGGACCAATAAAAA
>NW_006369557.1:0-887 GCF_000327345.1 Myotis davidii
GGGATGCCTTTGAGATCTCAAGGATGAGGAAAATAGAAAAATACAAACAAAATACCAAGGAATTATTTTTAGATGATTAAAAATATCCCAATTTTTTGTAAAAAGATGCCTACACTGGTGGGTTATCAGAATATAATGTGCTCTGAAGATTTCTAATATTTTTCTTACTACAACTTGATTGATTACGGCTGAACTTTGTTTGTTATAGCAACATTATCCGTTCCTAGGAAAGGAATTAATTCTTGCTATATAGATGAAACATTTCTAGTTTTGCATAAAAAAATGGAACAGAGAAACATCTACACCCACACAGTTTACTGTCTTCACTAACACAAATTTATAATTCTACTTACTGTCTTATCAACATAACTGTTTTATTCAAGAAAAATCTTACCTAGGAAGAAAAAAGTTGTGATCAACGTAAATGTCTATTTCAGGGACTTCTTGCAAAACGCATTTAAATGAATATCAGACTGTACAATTTGATAACATCCAGCCATTGTTTATTTTTAAAAACTCTTTGAACCCACACGTCAAAAACCTCATTTTGCTTTATTCATCAGTCTTCAACTATTATAACAGAATCCTTGTGCCATATGAATTCAGCACCTGCATGGAAAGACCCACAACCCAGATCCCCAAAACTCATAAACATCTTGCCGACTTTGGCATTTCTAAGCCTCTGTCAAGGACATGATCTGCTTTACTATGAAAAAATAAAGTCACTTTGGCCATATCCACACTTGTTGTGTGGAATTTCTGGGAGCTTGCTGTTGACAGGGGTGAATTTGAACTATTTGTTTGCTTATTAGCATCTTGCTTCAACTTAAGCTCTTCTTTTTTCTCATCACTTCTTTTCCCCACAAGTTTAATTGAGATATAATCTA
>NW_006369558.1:0-887 GCF_000327345.1 Myotis davidii
TTGGTGAAAGCTCCAGCAGACTTATTGATTATAATTTAGTTTGGATGCACAGTACTTTGCTGTCATCTAATCAATAACAAGTGATTAAAATAACTGATTCAATGATGAACATGTTGAAGTTCTCAACCTTTTTATTGACTCATCTAGATCAAGCATTTGGCCTAGTCATGGTGTAGCAATCATTAAAATGCTCACAAAGATTCTATCAGAAAATGTGCGTAATGATAAATATGTGTTTGGCCAAGAAGCAATTATAGAAATTTTGGAAAGGAGATTAAGGAAATGCTTAAGAGCGTGACCTCTGGAGTTAGGGAGACCTGGGTTGGAGTTCCAACTAAGCTCTCCCGTTTACTTGCTGTATGTCTTTAGGCAAATTATTTAACCTCTCTAAACCTCAGTGTCCTCAGGCATCAAAGACAGATAATATCCCCTACCTGCAGTGTTTAGTGTGGGGATTAAATGAATCAGTTCAAGGAAAGGAATTATAGCATTGGCTAGCATATGAAAATATCAGGAGATAAATATGAACTAGCATTAGTTGTATCTATTTAGTGTCTCTAACTTAAGTTACTTCATTAATTTCTTTAACTGTAAGAAGTAGTTAAAGAACCTGTTTAGCTCATTGTGCTGGTATCAAAGTTAGGGCGAGAATGCAGAGAAAGCATTTCTCACTCAGGGATCTGCACAGCCAAAGGACTCAATGAATATCAGGTCCCATGTTGGACTCCTGCTGTGGCCTGCCTCATATCTGCCTAGCCTGCCTTTTGCTGCAGCCACTACTAGGCAACTTATCTTCATGTTGGAGCAACTGATAGCAACTCATGCATCTCACTACAGCTGCCCTGTGCACTTCTCACTTCCTGAGCCTGGATCTCCTCTGTGGCTGA
>NW_006369559.1:0-887 GCF_000327345.1 Myotis davidii
CTTGGTTATCTGCTCAGTCCATCACTACATGTTGAGCTACTCAAAAAGTGAAGTGTCTCTCTAGGTATTCCCCTAAATAATTGATTCTGTAGAATAGAGTGCTTGGGTGCAAAAGCTTACTTTATTGCCTAATAGTTATATGGCCATGGCAAGGTTACTTAAACTTATTAAGGCTCCATGTTCCCACATGTACTATACAACAGCTTACTAGCATGACTATAATACATTATCATAAACTGAGTGGCATGAAAGCATATACTCACAGTTTTAGAGGTCATATGTTTGAAATCTAGGTGTCAGCAAGGTTGGTTCCTTCCAGAAGCTCTGAGAGAGAATGTGTTCCATGCCCCTCCCTGTAATCTTGGCATTGAATCATTGCTCATTGCTCTCACATTTTCCTATAAACAGTGGGAAACCAGGCTGTTCTTTCATGCCCTTCCTTAGAAATCTCTCAGACACATATCCAGGCTCATCACTTACATCCAACACCAGAACCCCCAACAGTAGAAAATAACTCAGCTAAGTTTTCTGACACTTTACCACAAGGATCACATTCCCTCCAATTTATAATAGCACGCTCCGCATTTGATTTTGTGACTCACCAGAAGCAGCTTTTTGTATCTCCACCAATATTTGCTCATGAAAACGTGTGTTCCCTAAGATGATAGAAACTTGCTCTCCAGTTCCTTCTGGGCTCTCGCGCCATACGTTCACAATGTTACTTTTTCTATCATGTGCCTCCAACTTCCTCCAGCCTCTACTTATTAGCCAAAACCCAAAGCCACTGCTTCTTCATTTTTAGGTAATTTAGGGGTTTGTAACAACAGTGCCCTACTTCCTCGGTAGATGCTAAGACAACAGAAATTTATTTTCTCAAAGTTCTCGAG
>NW_006369560.1:0-887 GCF_000327345.1 Myotis davidii
TAAGAATTTTCTTCATGTGATAATATCAGAAAAGACAGTTGAAGAATGGTGGAGCTAGAATATATTAAGTTATTTGCATAAACTATGCAAAGGATAATCAGCAGACAAATTGGCCTCTGGGACAGAAGAAGTTTCCCAGCATTCAGACCCAATTTCATTTTGGTATATAACACATTATTTCCTTCCTTATTTTTTGCCTTTGTTGGATGAACACAATTCTCTAACACATTCTACCCAGGTTCTCTCAAAGTTAGAACCATCTAAACGGCACCTTTCTGCAAAATACTCTCTTGCTAGTTACTACTGATTTGATTGACATGTGACTTTTTCCACTATAATGACATTTGTATAAGGAGATAGCCCTGTTGCTAAGGACTAGTAAGTATTGTCATCTTAGTTAAATATTTGCTGAGCCCTCAGTATTATTTAGTGAAACCACAATTACACCCTTAACTGCCATAATCCTGCAAATTCTCTGCCCTCTTTTCTTTGCTCTCTGCCTCTCCCCAGTGTGTCCCTGACCTCTGTGCACTTGCTTCTGAATCCAATGAGTTTAACTCACATTATCTCTACCAACTATTCCTGAGAATTTTCTCTTCTTCAATACAAGAGATTCCCTAGATGAGCAATAGCACTACCACACTAACCAGCATGAAGAGATGACCTCTGCCTGGCATGGAGTAAGCATACAATAAATGATAACTGCTATGGCCGGATAATCGTTATGAGATGATAATCTTTCTCTCCTGCATGATTTATTGACCCCTCCCCATATAACACAATGCTATAGCCTTAAGTGCTGAAAAAAAAAAAGTCATTCATTCTCTTGGCTTTTTGTAACCTTTCTTTCCAGAGAGAAGAGAGGGATCTGGGTAGAGGCAATATAT
>NW_006369561.1:0-888 GCF_000327345.1 Myotis davidii
CATTCAATTGCAATTCTTTTTTATCTCAAGTAAATGCTTGTCACCTCTCACGTTGGCTTTTTAAAAAATTTTTAGGTTAACACAGTATAAGACAAGATGGAATTCCATCAATTTGTTATTAACTGTCCAGATAAGCTCAACTTATAAAACTTAAAGAAATATATCAAACATCTGCATCAACATTTTATTATACTAGAATACATGGTATCATTGGGTATTAGATCACCTCCATAAAATTATCTTCATTTCTACCTCTGCTTTTAAATTGTTCTGGTAAAAAGAAAAACACAACACATTTCATTTCATACTTTGATACCAAAGTATTGAAATGCATATAGAACTGGTTGCTGGTTGAGAAATAAGCACATGCCTTTTATTCAGAAGATGATGCCAAATCATCAAATCCCTGGTGTTTTGCAAAAGGAAAAACAAAAAAAGTGATAGATTAAAAATTTGAAATGTGGAATGAATAAAGAGAAATGAGATGCATTGAAGACTAACTTAGCAATTATGCTAATGAAATTTTAAAAAGATACCTCATTTGGCCATTTTTATAAGGAATGTGGACAGCTCTCACTCATGCACTCTGAGCTATCAAGCACAAATAAGGATCTGAATAAGGTGTATCAAGGAAGACTCAGGTTCCTTCTAGGAGTGGAACTTTTTCTTTGCACCAAGACTGGAATGCACATTTCTTCACTAGCTTTCTTACTCTGGTTTTAAGTTTTAAAATAAGGGTTCTCCATTTGAATTTTGGCCTATGGTGTTAGTCTCAATTATTGGAGGTTAATGGGAGGTTTGACTTCTTGAGAATAGCAATCTTTAAGTTTAAAACAGGTTGGTAGCAGGTGTGGCTCAGTGGTTAAGTGTCCACCCATGAACCAGGAG
>NW_006369562.1:0-888 GCF_000327345.1 Myotis davidii
CAGGGTATTATGTCAGTGTGATATACCTTAATAGAAAATTCTTGTCAGCAGTTCTGTTTATTCTTCTATTAAAAGTTAGTTGCTGGGTTCTTAAATATATCTATTGTTGTTTTTATTAGAATTGCTTCTACAAAAGCCACTGTAGAATATCAAAAAGAAGCTATAAGGGTATTGAGAGAAAATCTTAGAAGAAATCAACAAGCCCAAGATACCTCAAGTAAGTAGAAACTGCTGGTATTTCCAGGTCCTGTTCATTTTATTTCTCAATACACTTATACAGTTTGAGAACTACTATTATATATGTGATAGTCAAGAACAAATCACTAATTTAGAAAGAACTGCTTTTAAAATGAATTTATTGCAATTATATTTCTCTTGTGACATCTCCTATAATGTCAGCTGTTTACCCATTATAGGTTCTTGAAAAATATTAATTTTACTATTGCATTATCAGATCTTTACATATTAGGGAAGATATTCAGTACTATAAAAGAATGAATTAACTATCAAGATAGAAGTACCTTCCCAATAAAAATCCAAACATATCTTAATAGATTTTAATATTATACATAGTAAAATATAATCAGTGCATAATACAAATAAGTATATATCCTACTTGTTCTTAATCCTGAAAATACAGGGTTTATGCTTACTTGTAAACTCTTTAAAATATCTTCGGTATAGTTATCACATCTAATAATCAAATTTCTGCAGATACATTCCTCAAACTATACTTTATTCCATATCCCTATCTCTTGTGTTTCATCTTCCAAGAGAGAATGCTGAACAGTACTTAGGGCAGCTTCATATAATATACCAAGCAATGAACTAAAAGTCAGGGGCAGGTCAATCAACTGATTGCCCTCACTTAATGGCTGTGAGAAATCG
>NW_006369563.1:0-888 GCF_000327345.1 Myotis davidii
CTTTTTACCATTAACATGCTGGTAATATATGGACAACTTTGTATTACTTGAAAAAGTTTATCCCCTAATGCAATTTATATACATTGCTTTCCCATTAATAAATACTTATATTCTCTCCTGTGGAAGTACTTGTTTTTAAATATTACATGAATTTCATAGGAGAAAAATTGTAATAAACTTGTGCAAATAAAAGATGATTCTTGCTGAATATTAATATTTTAAATCACTTCTCTCCTTTTTTATTAATTGAAATAGTATTTATGGTGACATCTTATACAAAAAGAAGGTGCATTGTTACTGAAAGTAGTGAAACTTACTAAATATTCAGACTAAATCTTTTCTTCAAGAACCGTTTTTGCAAGATTTTTATATTTGATTGTGACTACCAGGCAGTTGGCTACATTTGGAAGCTAAAAAAATAATGCAGGTTAAAAAGCCAGGTGTTAATTTTGTTGAGTTTCACTAATTAGTAGTGGCTTGCTTCCAGCTACAAGTAGCCATTAAACCTAAATTAAAGAGGACAAAGCCGGCAAGAATTATGCTTACAACATGTTAACTTAAAACACAAAATGACCATTAGTTCACTGCTGATGATGAGATATCTCAGTACAGCTATTAGGAGTGGTAAAGATTTTGCACATTCTTGTACCTCTTTGCTAGTTTGGGATGAGATGCCTTGGTAAAGAGCTCATAACATCTGCTCTGTTATTAGTTTTAACTTAATCCATGTGGTTGGGTCAATGATCATGATTTTCCCCTTTAAATGTATCTGTTATATCATATAGTTATGGTAAAATTTACATAGTTGTTCCATCTTTGATATTTACTAGTATTAATGGAAAAAACGTTCAGATACAGGTTTACAGTTCTTCATATGGAAAATAATAC
>NW_006369564.1:0-886 GCF_000327345.1 Myotis davidii
CTTTGATGATTGAAGGCAGACACATTGATGTGTGTTGTTGCATAAGCCATGCAGAGAAATGATGCTGTAAATCCCAAGCAATAAAATATATTGCAAAAGCAAGAGATCATGGAGTACAGTCAGGTTACAAATGCAATACATTTTTTCATGATTTGTAAAACATCATGTTGCCCTGACTGGTGTTTTAAATGTAACTGGCATCATCCTAAAAAATACATCAAATTGCCTCTTGCCTTTACGTAATATGCCAAATTGAAGAGGCTTGGACTCAGCAATTTAAAAGGGCATTTTTATATATTGTGTTACTGCACTTGTGTTACAAGAAATAAAAATGTTCTGAGCCAATGAGGGTAAGTACATTAATTTTGCAGCTCTACAGGTGGAATGAGGCAACTTATTTTGCAAATGGACTGCTCCCAGCTGCCCTGCTCTAGATTAGTCTCCTCTCAAGTTTCAGATGCACAGAGAACTTCTCTACTGGATTATTTGCCAACATCTGAACGTTAAGCATGCAAAAACAGGACTGTCACTTCTACTTTACTCTGTCTCCATTGCCAAACAATAAGCAATTATGGAAACCCAGCAATGGACCAGGCTCTCTCTTCTGGTACATATTATAGTGCCTTCCGGGTGTAGCAGAAGTAAATGTGTTGGGGTCAGATGTACTCAGTTGGAACTTCCCTGGCACTAGTGTGACCATGTCCCCTTCCTTCAGAATATATTCCTCCTACTCCTTAGTCAAAAGTAGCAGCTATCACTTATAATTTCAGGAGGCTTACAAGCTAGAGAGGAGAGACAAAACATGCAAATAACTGTAACTCAAGGTTTTCATTATGCTATAAGAAACACACAAAGATCTAGGGCAGCGGTTCTCAACCTGTGGGTC
>NW_006369565.1:0-887 GCF_000327345.1 Myotis davidii
TAGGAATTGAACCAGCAAACCCTTGGTGCATGGGATGATGTCCAATCAGCTGAGTCATACTGGCCAGGGCCATAATGGCATTCTTTAGGCAGAAGGAAAATTATCCCAGTTGTAAGGTTAGATATACATGAGGAAATAAAGATCAATTTAAACAATAAATATGTGGGTAAATAAATGAATATTGATATTGTCTATATAAGATAATAGTAATGTCTTCTATATTTAAAAATACACAGCACTGGCATAAAACTCAGGAGAGGGTAAATGAAATCAAGTGTTCTAAAATCCATACATTGTCTTACAGGTTGGAAGAAGTTACAATTAATAGTAGACTCTGATAAGAATCCATCTTGTAATCTCTAGAAGAATCACTAAGACAATAGTAAAAGATTAGTCAAGGGTCACCAGAGAAACAGAACCAACACAGTGCATATGTGTGTATGTATAGATAAAGAAAGAGACTTATTTTAAGTGATTGTGGAGGCTTAGTAAATCCAAAATCTTCAGGGTAGGCTGGCAGGCTGGCGACTGAGGGAAGAGTTGCAGTTTGAGTCCAAAGGCAGTTTTCTGGCAGAATTCCTTCTTGCTTAGAGGTGGTCAGTGTTTGTTCTATTAAGGCCTTCAACTGATTGGATGAGGCCTGCTCATATGGAGGATAATCTGCTTTACACAAAGTACATTGATTTAAATGTTGATCATATTCAAAATACACTGACAGAAACATCTAGAATAATGTTTGAACAAACATTATTTGGCACTGTGGCAATGCCAAATTGACACAAAATTAATCGTCACACTATGCAACTTTCCATCTAAAAAAGGGAGAAGAGGAACAGAGTAATAAAAAGTAATCAATCTTGCCCTAGCTGGTTTTGCTCAGTGGATAG
>NW_006369566.1:0-887 GCF_000327345.1 Myotis davidii
AAAAAAAGATACAGAAGCATTGAACAAGTTTCAGGATGCTAAATAAGTTACCCATCAGCTTACTGAGCTGGCCTTTCTTCTTGTATAATAAAAATCACCCACATGTTTCCCATCTATAGCGAAACTCAGTTAATTACAACATTATCTGTTGTTGCTTCTGGGCAGGGTCAATAAAGGTAATTAGATCTTTTACAATCCTTAGAAAGTTACTCTCATTCCTTGTGAAACATCTACACCAGATGCAATGCGCATTAGTAAAGAGACTTGGTGAGTAACGGGAATGAATAACATGATCCTCAGGTCAGTGAAGTAAAAAAGTAAGGCAATTACAAAGATAACTCAGACACAACTTCTTGCCCCTGAATAACCAAGAGCAGTAATTTTTGTCAGAATTATTTAGGCAAAAAGGTCTGCATTCTGAGGGTTAACAAAGCCAGGTACATTTTTAAAAAATCATACATTTTTAGAGTTAGATGGACCCTTAGGATTTCTCAAATTTTGTGCTAGTTGTAAAAGGCTTTATTCATATCAATATTGTATAGAGAAGCTTGAAACCATTCACAGCTTTTCAGTAGCAAGACAAAGAAAGACCAGGAGTTATAACCTTAGACAAATCCAGGCTTGAACTCGAGTTCCATCCTTGGACAATAACTAGGCCTACCCAAACCTCTGTTTCCCTGTGAGGAAAATAAAAATAACAACATCCACTTCAAAGACTGGTCATGAGAACAAACCAAATGCACTCTGGATATATAGATGACATTCATAAGTGGGTGCTGTAGTTTGTTAGCCCTTCCAAAATTAAAAACTAGGGAAATGAGATCGCCCCTTGGAAATTTTGCAATATATGCAAAATCAATGCATAAGTCTGAATAGTTTACGGTTCA
>NW_006369567.1:0-888 GCF_000327345.1 Myotis davidii
ACTTAAATGGACACCATAGTGTAGTAGAAAATCAACCGACTTGAATTTGAAATCACTTTTGCTATTGACTTGAGGTGTTTCCTTTGACAAGTCATTTTCTGAGTTGCACAAAGTTGTTAAAAATATTAAGTGAATAAGATGGAGAGCTATTTTCTAAGCTCTAAATATACTAGCATAACTGTTGTTAATATGCTAAGTAGAATAAAACATACTTACAGTGTTTGATCAATAAGATGCCCATTAGCAATTGTTTAAAAGTATATGGAATATGCTTACAGAACTGACAAAGTTTATACTAAAAATAAATTGGAATTAAAAATAAAGTCACCGGGACTAAAATAGTTCAGTCCTAAATATTGAGTTGGATGACAACTCTCAGGAGAAGAAATTCTCACATAAAAATGATGAGACATCGTTTGTTCCAGTGCTTCCCAAAGAAACATTAATATAATCTGACTATATCCATGAAAAGTCACAAGAAACCTCCCCTAATTACACTGTATTGTCAATGATGAATGATCTATTTCTATGAATGGGGAAAACCTAATTAGGTCCTCTTCACAGAGTAATTCAGATCCTCTATATTTTTCTCTGTGACCATTCTGTGTGGTATCAACAGGCAGCTACATTGTTGCAGTGGAGACTTGACCTACTGGGCACATTGAATGGGAAATGCTGTAAAATCAGCAAATGTTCATAAGTTGATAACATATTCCAGTCAAGATGAGCATGATATGAGAACAATTAACATTGCAAATTATCACTATTTGGTTGCTAAACTATAATATAAAAATCGAAGAGTACTGAAAAGTAGAAATCTAAGCTACTTTCAAAGACTATCTACTTGTTGAAGTATCTTTTTTAAGAAATGGATAACTCACCCTAACC
>NW_006369568.1:0-887 GCF_000327345.1 Myotis davidii
TTAAAGGGTTGCGGCATTAGGAAGGTAGAGAACTACAGCCATAGAGGGAGTTTTTACACCATGGAAATAGACAGATGCTAATGTCTTTTCTCCCATAGAGTCAGTTGTTAAACATTTACCAGCACACTACTGATTATAGTTTAAATGTGGGAGGCAATTAATTAAATCTAATTGCACATTGAAGAAATGATATCAATCCAGTTGGCAGAGAGAGCCAATGGAGATGGTGCAGTTTGAATTAGGCAATGATATCTAAATCTCTCAATGCAAGGAGTATAATTTTCTTCCACCTCTACTTTCTGCCCATGCAGGTCAAGTTGGCATGTGAGATGAGTGACTTCCTTAGGGTGAGATTGAGGAAGTGGATTGTTTGGGCAGCAGGCTGGGGACCTTTTCTTTGGAGGAGCTAATGCAGTAGCTTGATTGGAGACTGAGAGCTGTGGTCTTCATTTGAAAGGATTAAGTGGGACTTTTGTCATAGGAAGAGATTATAAATAGGAATTAACCATGTTCTTCCCATCTGGGGTCCAGACCTACAACATTTTTGTACCCAGTTCTCTTATAGAAAGAGAAAGTCCAATCTGGATTCTGGACCCTGAGAAGTTTTAGGTGTTCTAGAGGGTAAAGAGGTGGATGGCTCTTTGTTCAGAGCCTTCTGCCCTCACCTGCCCCTCTGATTGCTATAGTCTAATCTTAGGGGTTTAGGGAAGACAGCAAGGGATTCAAAACTTGTCTTTCCAACAACCCTAAGAGGAGAGCAGTCTGGGTTGAGCTAGGAGGAAGCTGGGGTTTCCATTACTAATAGTTTTAAGGCCCTTTGCTTAAGGGTTAACTCTATTCTGCTTCTCAAAGACTTTATTGTATACTAGAGGCCCAGTGCATGGATT
>NW_006369569.1:0-888 GCF_000327345.1 Myotis davidii
ATGCCCAACCAATTGAGCTACACCAGCCAGCGGGCAGATAGCCTATTAAATCAGTATCTGGGAGTGAATTTTTTTAAGCAAGTGATTTATTCCATTATTACATTTAAGAAACAGATGTGATTTTCCAGCTTGCTATCTATGTTAGTTCCATTTTCTGCCTGTGTGACAGGATATTTTATTTAATTATAACCTAATAGAAGGTCATCATTTAAGAATCATGCCTCTTGGACCTCATAAACATTAAGCATCACTCTTATTTAACCATGTCCTTGTCATGCTTTATTACCTTAATTTAAAATTACTATGGTGCTACACACAGAATATAATGTACTCTGAGTAATTTTTTCCTGTGGACTAATTAAAAGTTGACAAGCGTCCTTGATTCTAGGAAGCAATAAATCCAATAGGGAATAATAGATGCCAACCTCTGCCTTTTACTCTTATTGCCTTCTAGGTCACTACATCCATTTTATACACCATGACAGGAATAGACTGGATCACAAATCCATCAACTCTGTTTTACAGCTTGTAGGAGTCTAGCAGGTGGACTTCACAGGCAGACCTTCAGTCATCCATGTGTGACAGACAGACTGCCACTTTCCGATGGACCCTGACACATGGCGCGAAATGTTGGAGTATATCCTTGTGCAGTGTCTACTCTGTCAGCCCTTGAGGAGTTCTGAAAACATAGAGACATGTACCCGTTGAACCGCATGCTGAGAAGCATTGATTGTCAAAAATATGATGTATATTTATAATTTTATGGCTTTTAAAGTTTTAAACAAAATTTTATTTATGCAAAATAAAACTTTTGTGTGTTTTTTCTTTGTTACTCCTCACTCGAGAATATTTTCCCCATTCATTTACACAGAGAGTGGAATGGAGGAG
>NW_006369570.1:0-888 GCF_000327345.1 Myotis davidii
ATATTACCTCTTTATTATATAGGATATATATTTCTATTGTATTCTAACAATAAAGTAAGCTAGAGAAAATGTGATTAAGAAAATCATAAGGAAAATACATTGAAAAAAAAGCACATATAGGTGGACCAGCACAGTTCAAGCCTGTATTGTTCAAGTATCAACTGCATATATTTTAAGGATACGTCTATCTTTCTAAATGACTTTATTGAAAGTATATGACAAAGATGTATGTTTATAATGCACAAGAATGGATGCATCTGGGAGAAGGAAATAAAGAGAAGATAAGAAATAAGAAGAAAAAAGAAAATAATATAAAGCAAATGAAGAGCCTTGTCCAGACTGTGATGAGGATGTGCCATTGGTGGAGGAATGTGCTTTGCTCAACTCTGCGCTCCTGGGTCTAAAGGGAAGAAGACCAACCACAAAAATAACAGCAAACCCAATTTCTTCAAAGAGTTGCATATATTTTCCCCCTTTCATTTGCCATCTACAACTTGTCTTAGAAATTTGTAAAACAGAGAAAGGGAAAAATACCAAACTATTAGCTATGAATTCAAAAGATTGAGAGACCTGGAGAGGGAATACTCATTCGAATGTGTTATTGAAGGATACATGGTTTTATTTACTAGCAAAGGCAAAGCAACAAAGCCCCATTTTCCTTGAACTCAGAAAAGTTCTTAGCGTTTGAATTCCTGTGAATTGTCCACTCAGCAATTATTCTTCTGACATGCCAGTTGGCTTCAGGTCATGCAAGATCCTGACCAATTGGCAAGCAGCATTGCTAAACCCAGATTTTTTCTTGGTTCTTTCCTTTCTCTTTCACTTTTTGTTCTTTAGTTCAAGGGTTTTCTAAAAATGTTGTTTCCCTGCTATTTGACAGGCAACACT
>NW_006369571.1:0-888 GCF_000327345.1 Myotis davidii
GAGAGCCGTGCATGGAAGATGAGGGTAGTGTCCTGGAGGACAGAGCAGAGACGCAGTGAATCAGCGTATGCGTGTGTGTATTATTATTTGGTTAACAATCATGTGTGTGATGTTCCTTATGTGCCAGGTGCTGTTCTTTGGGCTTTATAAATATTAACTCATTTAATCATCATATAAATCTGACGAGGTAGATACTATTATCAGCCCTATTTTGTGGCAGAGAAAGGCTGTACAGAGAAAAGCTAAATCACTTGCCCCAGGTCACACAGCTCATATGTGGGGATTTAAAGCCAGGCTTAGTCACTGATCCTCTGCTGTCTGTCATTGTTTAGTGGCACCACAGAAGGGCTTAGCCAGCAGGGCTTACTCTGGAGTGAGCGGTCCTTTCTTCATTGTGTTAGAAGCCTGGGGACTCCAGGTCCTGCACCCACGCACGAGTGAGGGGGTCTCTCAGGAGGCCTCTGCTTTCTTGCCCATGGCCAGGAAGCTTTTTACACCAGAAAGCCAGAGTTTCAAATGCTCACTGCTCAGGAAGAGCTAGGCAGGAGTCTGTCTTTTCATGTGGTTTATTGGGTTGTGGAACATGAGGGTGGAAAGGGCCCCTGAAAGACAAGCCCCTCTGACCCTGTAAGTTACTGAAGGGGAAGTTGTGCCTTGCTTAGGGTCAAAGGGAGGGATGGGTGGCACCAGGACCGGTGCCTTTCCCAGGATGCCCAGGTGCAGTATTCTTACTGTTCTGCTGGCTGTAGCCCTTTCTATTTGAGGAGACTTCCTAGAACTCAGAATGTCCCCGGCAGGGCTGAGAGCATATCGTAGTGACACAGACTCTTCAGCTTTTCACTTCCACAGCCCTGAGAGGGGTGCTAAGTGAGGCTCTAGTTCAGTGAT
>NW_006369572.1:0-888 GCF_000327345.1 Myotis davidii
TCTCTTTGGCACATCCAAATTGCCAGCATCGCTCCTCTTGCACGTTGGGACCATTATTACGTAAAATAAGGGTGACTTGAACACTTGACTGCAACACCGCAACTGTCGACCCGATCACCAAGAGGCTACTAAGTGACTATCGGGCGAGGAGTGTGTACAGAGCAGAGATACTGGACAAAAAGATGACTCACATCCCAGGAGGGACAGAGAGGGATGGTGTGGGATTTCGCCACGCTACTCAGCATGACGTGGAACTTAAAATTCATTAATTGCTAATTTTTGGAAGTTTCTTTTTAATGTTTTTGGACCGCCCAGAGACAAGGAAAGAATGAGAATAACAGGTGGGCCAGGAGGTGTGGGGAACAAAAAGATAGAAGGGATGGGAGGTCAAGATTAATTTAAGTTAAGAAAACACACTAAAACAGGAGATCTAACAGCATGTTTACAAGCCACTGGGAAAGGTCCAAGAGAGAGAGATACTGAAGACACAGGAAGGAAGCCACGTGCCTGAGTACTGAGAGGTTGCCTAACTGTGAGCTCAGCGCTGGGGAGGGTGTGACAATTCTCCTGATTGTTTCCTTTTGTTTAGGGCCCAGAAAGCAGGACCAGGAGCTGCGAGGGAGCTGGGGGAGGAGTTTTTCAGATAAAGTGATATGCAGTCATCATTTTAAAGAGTAGGGAAGTAAACAGATTAAGGAAACGTAGCTGATGCCCAGGGAGCGCTGAGAGCCCACTTGACATGAATGATCGCAGATCTAATCTAAAAGGAGCCCAGTCAACATCTTTAAATGTTTTTCTCCAACCACATTGAGTTCTGCAGATGCAGAGAGGGAGGCGGCAGAGGGCTGGCTCTGAACCGGGGTGTAGCTGAGCCAGAGAGCAGTGCAA
>NW_006369573.1:0-888 GCF_000327345.1 Myotis davidii
CAATGCAATCTTTTCAATGTCCGTCTTGCTTCTCCCCTGACGTTGACAGGAGCCTTGGTTGAGCTTGGCTGTGTTCAACAAATATGTGCCAAGCTCGGTACACTGGGAATGCACAATAGAATGGAACAAAACAACACCAAAATGCAGAGGCTTACCTCAAGGTCCTTCCTATCAAGGAGTGGGAGAGCTATGTAAACACATAACGGTGCTATGATGTTATATAATTCACGCATGAATTATAGAAGGACAGAGGAGGGAGTAATCTGGATGGGTCAGGAAGAGCTTTACTGTGGACACTACCCCGAAACAGGGATTTGATGATGAAGAGGAGTTTGGTGGATACACACAGTGAGGGAACAGTAGGAATGGCAGTGTGCTAGGCCTCTGACTCAAGGCTCTCAATCCTCTACACCAAACTGAATATTTTTAAATATGTGCCTGTCCAAAACCCAGACTCCCTGACACTTCCCCTTTTTCATAAGACCTTCAAGGTCGCTCCGCTACTCAAGAATAGAATCCCAGTACCTTGGATGGGCAAGGCACTGGAGGGACTCCAAATTCTGACTCAATTAGCTGGGAGGCAGCTTCCACTGCTCTGCACACCCCCTAGGGTTACAGCAGGCCTGTGTCCCAAACACCAGATGCCTCTCCGACCTACACCCTGTGAAATCCCATTTATCCTGTGACATCAACACTTCACTGGACTTTTTTGAAGTCTTCCCTGTGCCTGGATTATTTCTTCCTCTGAGCTCTCAGACCCCTTGTTAATACCTCTATTTCCACACATATAGATTTGTAGAGAAAATGTCCATGTTTGTCATATCATTTACTAAAATCTTTTGCTCTAACTGGGAACTTCAATGAGTAATTTAAAATTACTTCACCCAA
>NW_006369574.1:0-888 GCF_000327345.1 Myotis davidii
AACAGTGCAGTGCTTGTTACATGTGGCAAACTATGGTACTGCTTTTTACAGTCTCACATAAAAACACCAACAATTCCACAAGGCCTGGTTATGCAATATAAATTTTCATAATAGTCCAGAAATAATGAAACACCTGGATCTAAAGTTTTAATTTTAATAAAAACTCTAAGGACCAAAACCAAAACAGTTCAGAATTGCAGCACATACCGAGGAAATAAAATAGAAGAATGCTAACAAGTTGTTACAAGAAATGTCAGGCACTTAAACTTATTCAGTCAGAAAGATGTCATTGATTGCATCAATGGTCCCAGTTCTCTTTCTTTAACCATTTATTTTTTCACCATGTGACTTCACAGGCTACTTTTTGAGTCTGAGAAATGCGAATTTAGGTATTTGACATGTTTTGGCCAATGTTATAAAAGACAATTTCATATAAATAGAGGCTTTTGCTTCTACTTTTGAAGCTGTGTTACTGCCAGATAACATGCCTGGACCCACTGCTAGAAGATGAGAAATAAGTAAAATCATCCTGTCACCCAATCTGACAGCAAACTGATTGCCTGATAGATGTAAGAGTGAGCCACACTCACAGTAAGGAGAACTGCACACCCAAACACAGGCAGAATTTTTATCCTACACCCTTTGAGGATAAAATAAATGCTTTTTGTTTTAAGCCACTGATATTTGAAGTGGTTGGTTATATAGCATAATCATGCTAATAGAAATCTGATACAGAAATCAGTATTTAAAGTGGAGTGCTACATATTAAAAATAAAACATAACAAAATATATTATGTTGGTTAGCAGAAGCTTACAAAATGACCATGATGCCCTAAGGATCCAGGAAAACTCATGACCTATCCTATCTAATAAAGAGAGAATATGCTA
>NW_006369575.1:0-888 GCF_000327345.1 Myotis davidii
TATACTTTTTTCATAATTGAACTAGCTGTACCAATATATGAGTTGTGAAATGAGTGAACAATCTAAATAGAAAGCACATACACACTAGCCTCCTGGGTGATTGGGTTTGATGATAAAGTGAAGGGGGATTTGCTTTGTTAATATGGTTTCTTTAAGGAAAATTTATGTAGATGCTCTAAAGTCTGCATATGCTATAGATTTGTCTGTGTTTAATACCTTCAGCAGTGCATATGGTTTTGAGCCTCTGATCCATAGTTTAGAAAGTTAACAGACCTGAGAATCTCAAAAATTACGTGATAGGTACTTGTGTAAAAATTTTGTGTTTCACCGCTCTTTAGATCTTTCTTTTCTAGTCTAAATAGCATTGTCTACCAGGTTTTGTACCATAAAGGCTATGTATTACAGACCTGATAATGCATAATGGACGCTTTAGAAAATTGTGGGAAAATAAGTCACCTCACCGAATTTACCATTATGGATTAATTCTGAGAATGTTAGAATTATTTTGGACTGGATTGTTAATTTAGTGTAAACCAGCCCTTTGCTACTTTTCTTTCACATAGTAACATTTCAATCATGAGCTTATCCCCAAGCCTTTAGCATTACCCAAGTCATTTCCACAAAAGGGAATACATATTGCAGCTGAGATTCTCATTAAAAACATGAAGTGAGGATGGTTGGTGTAAAACCCAGGTAGTGCATTCTATGTAGTGCTATAGGGTGCATTAACAAGAGACTAGTTATTAATGATCACACATTCTTGATAATTTGTTGAGCATGCTCATAGCACCCTGTACAGTGATACGTGAATGTAATCAACACAATTGGTATCTCTATAGTATCTAAGTCACTATAGCTTTAGACCAGCGGTTCTCAACCTGTGGGTCG
>NW_006369576.1:0-888 GCF_000327345.1 Myotis davidii
TAGCAAAGCACAGATTTGGAGTAGGAGGGACCAAAGAGATACAGGACAAATATCGTGAAACAGAGGAGCCACTGATTGGAATTACTGATGTAGTAAGTCTATCACACTGTCTCAAAAACTTTAGCACTTCCTCACTATTTTTGTATCATAATCACTAGGGTTTTTATTTTGATAAATGTTTCTTTCTTGAAATGCAGTATACTTGTGGCATTGAGTCACTTGTACCTAGTGTTGGTTAGTACCTGAAAATTTTCCATTCTTCTACATTCTCACTCAGTCCTACATAAAATGGATTAGCCTCTGATTAAATACTTCACTTTCCAAATCTTGAATTGTCTTGCCCTTAGAAAAACCTGAATCATTGATAATCCAAAGTAATCAAAGATTATATGAGTTTTAGTAATTGTCCAAGTAATTAAAAATCCATTTGGCATTATTCTAAGAGCTAAAAGAATTTTCTAATATAATAGTGGACTTATCTGCCCTCTTCATCTTAAAACTTTCACCATAATATCTCATTAGTTATCTCCTTGCAATGAAACCAGAATTATTTCATTTTTATCAGCTATGCTATCAGGTTACATATAAAACTTTTGAGGTGTGCTTTTGACATAGAAAAAACTTTCAAACATTTCCTTCTATTTACTTTTCTAAGCAAATACCCAGTTAGTATCCATAATAGCCAAATATTAGATACCCTAAAAACAAAAGTTAACCTAAGGCAAATCCTTATTCTGTTCTCTGCAGTCAGAGAGGTTCTTTGTAAAATAAATCTAAATGATAAGTAGAGAAGAGAAACAACTATACTTGATGACTGATATTTTAGTTTACCAGTGACTGCAACAAAGTTTCAATTATAGAAGTGCCGGGAGCCGGTCCATCCTTGCT
>NW_006369577.1:0-888 GCF_000327345.1 Myotis davidii
CAGTTAGGGCTAGAGCTGGGTTTTATAATTAAGTGCAGTTTCACTTATTTTGTATCCTGCAGATTTCAAGTATACAACTTGCCGGCAATTACTGTGTTCACAGAAAACAGAAATTTCACTATAAACTGAACACTGTAAATTTGCTAACTCAGTATACAGCTAATACAGGTCATGTATCCATATTGGCATTAGGGGCCTCTTATGAATTAGCCTGAAACTTTGCAACTTTTAATTGTGATTTTTTGGTTTTGTTGTTAGTGGTTTGTTTATTTATTTTGAGAACAGAATTTACTATCTTAACCTTTGTTAAAGTGTGAAGTACACGGCACAGTACATGTAAAAGTGTATAATACAGTAGTGTTAACTATGCACATTGTTGTTTCTCCATTCCCTCTTCCCATCCCCCAAACTCCTAGCAACCACCATTCTACTCTCTTTTTCTAAGAGTTTGATTACTTTAGATACCTCAAATTAAGTGGAATCATGCAGTATTTGTTTATTTGTGTGATTGGTATATTTCAGTTAGCATAATATCCTCATGGTTTATCCATATGGTATCACAGGACATGATTCCTTCTTTGTTTAAGGCTGAATAACATTTCATGTATGTATATATAACATTTTCTTTACTCATTTTTATCTTTTAATGGACATTTGGGTTGCTTCTACCTCTTGTAAATAATGTTGCAGTGAAGTGTGCAAATATCTGTTTGAGATTCTGCTTTTAGTTCCTTTAGATGTATTCCCAGAAGTGGAATTGCTGGATCATGTGATAATTCTATTTTTAATTTTTTGAGCTGCCCACAATGTTTTCCATAGTGGCTGTACCATTTTTCATTCCCACTAACAATGTACAAGGATTCTAATTTCTCCACATCCTCACCAACA
>NW_006369578.1:0-888 GCF_000327345.1 Myotis davidii
TGAAGGAACAGTGAGTCAGAATAGTGAAGAAAAGCATGGCCTTTAAGAATGTGAGTAGTTTGTGGTAATTGAAGGGTGCACAGGATAGTTTGAAGAGTAAGAAAAGAAGATAAAGGAAGGTTAGAACCAGATTATAAGGGTCACTGAGGGGAGATTGAAAACAGCCAAAGAGAAGAACCCCGGGGGAGTATTAAAAGGTTAGAGGTGGGTGGAACAAGAGTCTGAGTCCCGGAAGGAGACTTGCGAAGAAGCAATCAGTGAGGAAGTTGTAGAAAATTTAGGAGAGGGTGATGGTTTAGAAGCTAATAGAGGGGAAAACATTTCAAAAAGTATGTCAAGTGCTAGGGAGAGGTTACCTAAGCAGGACATGGACAAGGGTCTTTGGATCTGAATATTGACCCCCCCAGGCGGCAGTGTTAGAGGTAACAGCCAGATATAGATCGAAGGAAGCTAAGCCAGGGAGGATAGGCTCATTTTGCAAGAAGGAACATTTATGAGATAACTACCCAGGGGAAAGGTAGTGACCAGGAAACAGAGCGATGACACCCTTTTGGACTTGGAACACGTGTTCATGGCTGGATGAGGAATTGAGCAAAGGAGATCAGACTGAGGGAGAACTTAAGCTCAAAACCCACTGTTGGCCTTGTGCTGTGGTTTTCTGCTCTTTCAGAGTTGTGCACACTTCAGTTTAGAACTTACATCAACATAATAAGATCATCGATTCTTGATTAAGCTCAGTCTCTGACCCTGTTCCCACAGTCTGCAGTTCTAGAAATGACATGACGAAACACCTTATTATTACTTCTTAAGGGAAAATTGCTTTGGATTTATGGGTTTTTAACAAGTCAGGTGTGGCAAGGGTACGTGTAGACATGCAGGCCAAAGCAG
>NW_006369579.1:0-888 GCF_000327345.1 Myotis davidii
ACTTAGGCTTTTATATAAATAAATTGGTAAATGAGCCTTAACATTAAGGGTTTTTCATTTTTGGTTTTGTTTTGAAAATAAGGTTCATGTGGGAACCTTGCAGAAAAAAAATTAATCATAATATAATAAGCCTTTATTAACTCATGTCACTTGAAATACTATTTAAAGCACAGCTGAGGAATGTCAATCTTTAGTTTAATTTCCTTCTGTTAGAGGCATGTATAAAAATTTCAGTTAATTTTAACTTTACAGAAGTACTCCTTATCACACACGACTCATTGTGATGACATTCAAAAGAGGGCAAGATGAAAGCGGTTAGAGATTACTTTCCAGGCCAGCCTTGAACATAATTGTCTAATGGGCTTTTGTTGGCTTGGCGTTTCCTAAGTGCCTTCTCTGCCCTGCTCCTGACGCTTGCCTTTCACAATTTCTAAAATCAAATCAGCACGCATGTGCCAGCTACATAGCTCTTGTGAAGAATAGAAAAGATCACGTGTTGTAGTAGTTTATGAAATCAAAAACACTATGTGTATTTTCAGCACTATTTTTGCCATAATGCTCTAATACCAACTAAGTATTTTTATTTATTTTTAAGTCATGTTGATACACACACTTTTCTTTTTTAAATTGCGGTATAATTGACACACAACATTATATTAGTTTCAGGTATTAACATAATGATTCCATATCTGTATATATTGTGAAATTATCATCACAACAATCTAACATCCATCACCACACAGAGTTACTACGGAATTCTTTTTTCTTGTGATGAGTACATCTAAAATACACTGTCTCAGCAGCTTTCAAATATGCACACAGTGTTAGTAACCATATTCACCATGCTGTGCACTACATCCCCATGACTTACTCAGTTTACTAGTATAG
>NW_006369580.1:0-888 GCF_000327345.1 Myotis davidii
CTTTGTATGATATCTATCTTTTAGGGTCTATTGAGACTGAATTTGTGGCCTCACATATGATCTGTCCTAGAAAAAGTCCCACGTGCACCTGGGAAGAAGATGCATGCGGTCACTGTCGGGGGAAATACCCCGTATGTGTCTGTTAGATCTGAGTGGCTTACTGCACCATTTAAGTCCTCACTGTCCTCACGTATCTTCTGTTTGGTTGTTCATCCGTTATTGTGAGTCGGAATTGAAGTCTCCAACTATTATCGTAAAACTGTCTATTTCTCCCTTCAATTTTGTCAGTTTGGGCTTCGTATATTTTGCTGGTCTGTCAATAGACTTATAAATGTCTATAACTGGTGTATCTCCTTGCTGTGTTGAGCCTTTTATTTTACCATAAAATCTCCCTTGTCTCAGAAACCTTTTTGAGGTACACTGTGTTTTGTCTGATATTAGTATAGACACTCCTGTTTTCTTTTGGTTGTTATTTGCATGGAATATCTGTTTTCCATCCTTTTCTTTTCAACTGTTCACACACACATATATATATATGAAGAAACATACTGAAACCGGAAATGCTGGCATTCGTGCTACCCGTCACTACCAGAATCAATAAGTACAGACAAGGATTGAATTATAGACACTTTATTCAGATGGCAGAGATCTGAAAAAATGGTGGGTTATGTACCCTAAAGATCTCATCTCATCTCAACTGACCTTTTTTATAAGGAGAAGAAACGTGTAGATAAAGAGTTTGGAATTCAGAAGAAAAGTAGGTAAGGGTTTGGAATTCAGGAAAAAGGGTTAATCAGATAAAAGCTGAAGTCCCTCGATTTACCTTCATAGCATCCGTTCATCTGCTGTCTAGTGATTCCTTTTTTTAAAATATATTTTTATTGATTT
>NW_006369581.1:0-888 GCF_000327345.1 Myotis davidii
AGAGAGAGAAACATCAATGACTAGAGAGAAACATCAATGACCTTGCTCCTTTGTCCTGTATTACTAATAGTCAGGTATATGTCCTTCAGACTATTCATCATGTCACAAAAACATATACACACATATATATATAAAGGTTTTTTAATGAATTATATACATTACTAGGGATTTTAATTTATCACTTCATGTTGCATCACTCATGAACATCCTTTCAGAAAAAAATATATTGTGTCAACTCTCTATATAACATTACAAAATTTCATATTATGGTACTACTAGAGTTTTATCTAACCATAACTTTATGGATCCTATTAAGGTTTCCAGATTTTACCTTCTCTTTAATTTAGTAAAGACCTCTTACAGATGTCCTGCTACATTTGTGCTTTTATTTCTATAAAGTAGATTCCTTGTAGTATATGAGCATTTTAATTTAAATAGGTTTTCCAAGTTTACTTTCCCAAAACTAGGAAATTAGTATTCTAATTAACAATGCATATCCTCACCAAACTTGATGTCTCTCTTTTAGAGTTTTACCAATTAGCTGAATAAAAATGACATCTCATTATTGTTTTACTTTCCATTTCCTTGACTAATAGAATGAAGTATTTATTTATCATTTGGATGTTCTTTCATTTGTTTTCCTATTTAGTCTGTGTCCATTGCTTTCTTTTTCTATTGGATTGTCTGGTTGTTGTTTTTTTTTCTTAACAAGTTTGGAGATATTCTTAATTAGGAAGATTATCCCATATGCCAACTATAGCACAGAGTTAATAATATGACTACTGCAAATACTTATTGTGAGAATTAAATTATTTGGTATATGTAAAGCACTTAGAACGGTGTCTGGTTCTTGGCAAGTGCTTGTTAAATGATAGTTACTATTTTTTT
>NW_006369582.1:0-888 GCF_000327345.1 Myotis davidii
TTGGGTTGAAAATCTGAGAGGATGGGAACCCCATGTGTTAGCAGCTGTTACCATGGCACCCTAGGCAGAGGACTACTCCATGATAATGTATTTTTGGATTTTGTTTTGTTGTTTTCTTTTAAGCCACTCTTTTTGTCAGACTCGTGAGACTTTCTGGTACAGTGGTCTAGTCTGGGACCATATAGAACACAGTAAAAATGATGAGATCCAGGCAATGAGTCAGCCGCCTCTGCCTGTAAATGGTGCATTGTAGGTATTTAAAATGTACTCCAGTCTTTTCTGCCAAATCACCCAGCTCTACTGAAATGCTCAGTTTACCCATCGGAGTCCTAGCTAGAGGTCAGCCACCAGTTCTGAAGCGAGCACTACAAATCTTAGTCATAACAAGTGAAACCGTGGCTCTGTGAGAAATTCCTTTGAGGTGGCTGTCCGTGGCCTGTATGCTCTGTAGATTTACAGCTCGGGGTGTGTACCTGTAATAATAGATTATTTTTCGGATGTTATAATCTAGTGTCCAGACTGCGTGCACACAGCCCAAAGTTTTGAAAGTGAATTTCTTCAAAGGATTCCAATGATTTGGCTGATAAAGCACAGATAACGTGAAAAATATATTTTACTCTTAAGTCTTTTTGGGGAGGTATAAAAAGGTTCCGAGGACAGTCATGCTTTGTAGTGGTTAGCCAGGCTAATACTCTTAAGTGCCGGGTAAAAATTAAACTTGAATAGCAATGATGAAATATTGACTCATCAGATGGCTTTGAAGTTTCGCTTCTTTTCGGTTGCAGTGCCCTTCCTAATGGACACGTTTTAGAGAAGAAAGTGATGATAGCACTCAGCCGGGATGTTTTCTTACCCTCTGTACAGAGAAATCCTTTTTTTTTTTTTTTT
>NW_006369583.1:0-888 GCF_000327345.1 Myotis davidii
ACAATAGCTGTAAAGGGACAGGAATCAAAGATTGATCAGGATTCCGGGTTTTGTTTTTCCTCCAACTGAGAAGAAACCAAATATAATTCCTAATAACATCCATTCCACTCTGTAAATAAATGATCTGCTTTATGAAAAAAAATAGTAATGTTAAATGCTATTAGCATATAAACTAAACAAACACATGTAATAGTACTTCGAATAATTTGCAGATGATTCCACTGTAGCCTTTCTCTGTAGCCTGTCAAAATTTCCCTGGGCATACTGGTTTTTTATCGTACAAATTTAATTTTTACCATTTTATTTTATTTACATTAAAAAATAATAGGTGGTTTGTGCATGACTATGCATACATACAGCAAAGCACGGCATCCCGTGTTTCACTCACGACAGAAGCAGAGGCGTGGAAAGTGAATTCTTTTCCATTCTCCCTGAGCCCTTCCATGCTCCTTGTCCTTCACCATCTTTTAGGTGCTGGAAATATGCATGTGTTTGATAGACATAGTAGCATATCTGAATCACTGATTTATAAGGTAACCTGACTTATGGAAAATGGACCAAGGCAAGTATGTCCCCTGTGGTGTAAAATGTGCCCAATAGGGACACCATGTGAACAAACTTAACATAAGAGAAAAATCAAATCTAAATGATGAAACTGTGATGTTACTTTTCATCTAAAAAACGACCCCTTTATTTATCTTAAAGGGGCTAGTGCATTTACTTAACTCTATTAACTTTTAGTAGGCAATAATACTTGAGTTTCCCTGAGCATTTTTAGTTTCAAATGTCCTACATTATACAGGAAGAATGTCAAGGAATAAGATTTTGCTGCTGTTGTCTTTTAAGATGTCAAATTGTTATAATTTCTCCCTATTATTATCACAAAAG
>NW_006369584.1:0-889 GCF_000327345.1 Myotis davidii
AATTAATTAAGGTAGCCTTTATCTTTCCAAGAAGGTCAGGTGGTCTGATAGTTTAAAATATCAAAGGGATTCAGGCATTGTTAGTAAATGAGTAAGGAGTTCTGAGGTTACAAGGGAAATTCCTTGGCTCCTTCAAAAAAATGAAAAAAGTCTATGGTGAAATTAACCCTTATATTTTAAAAAATAAAATTTAATTAAAAGTCCAGAAAGCATAAGGAACGTTGTAAGTGTGATTACTGGTCATGAGACCTTAGGCATTTTGTTTAATTTCTATAATTTCTTTTAATACAAAATGAAATGTGTCTCTAGCATGCAGTACCTGGCACACTATAAGCAGTATACATATTTGTACTAATAACCTATCCATCATCATCTACATTATTAAGTTAAAAAGACAGTGATGCTAGGATGACCACACCTCGGCCAAGGACTCCTGAGTGGGGCCACAGGGGATTACCACTAAAAAACTCCTTGACTTCCTCTCAATGAAGCTCATTATTTCTGACTTTAACCTCTTTTATTTATTTGTTTTCTTATTGTCTGTGTGTACCCATCTCTGCATTACCTTTTGATTTACATAAACTATTTTATAGAAATTTAGAGACAGAAAGAACCACAAAGATCAGTGGATTCATTCTCCACAGGTACAGGGATGAAAAACAGGTCTGCATGCAATGACTTTGGTAACTTATTACAAAAATATGAGTATAAGAATATATTTATGATTTTAAGCATAGTACACATTAATTCAGAAGAATTTGTAAAGTAACAGAAAATGCAAAGAAGAAAATTTAAATTGCTTATAAATCTATTACTGCAAAAAGATAGCAATGTTTCAATGTATCTGCATCTAATATTTTGTTTACAGTATACACACACACACACACAC
>NW_006369585.1:0-888 GCF_000327345.1 Myotis davidii
ACAGTCCTGTTTTGTTTTATTTTATCCTCACAGCAATTCTCTCTGCTTTAAAATGACTGGTGATTTCCCCTATTTTAGAGCACTGAAGAGTGATGGGAAAGATCCTGCCTTATGCTACTTATTGGAAAATATGTTCTTTAGTCACCAGTCTGTTGTTTAGGATTGCCTATCTTAAAAACCTAAGAATAAAAGGTCTAAAACTAAACAACAACAACAAATTAGTGATATCAGGTTTAGGTGGGCAATATCTCTGAGCAATGAGTATACTCAATAAGTAGTATTTCAGGGACAAGCCTTCTTAGAAAAAGCCTACCTCTTGGTGCTTGTTAAATAACTATGCCTGCATGTCTATAGAACTTTCTTGAACCATCCAGATTTTGACTTTCAAAAGACTTATTTCCTTAGTCATCTGTTGGCAGCCACCATAAAGAGTGTAAGTTGGATCAGGAAAGGTATGGACAACAAGAAAGAAGGTAGAATATGCAGGTTTCAAAAATGAATGGTGGACAACAGAGTTCATTAAAGAATTCATGCTAAATTAGGTTATGCTAACTTTATCTCTTCACTGCCCACTTATACTTTTTTAAATTAAATTTGAATTTCCCCCCAATGCTACAAGAAAACTGACTTTTAGAAGTTCACTAATGACCTCTTTTTCATTTGGCTAATTGAACTTTTATTAATCTTTTGCATTGCTTTCTATTTTCCTTCCCCTTTTTGAAATGGGATGCCTCACTGCTGTAAAAATGTACTATTCTTGAAGCCTTCTTATGGTTTTGAATATTTAAATATTTACTCTTGATTCTCTGGGGACCTATTCTTATCCTACTTGGTAGGTAGTCACTGCACAGAGCCTTTTTACCAAACTTACCTGGTAGGTGCTTTCAT
>NW_006369586.1:0-888 GCF_000327345.1 Myotis davidii
AAAAATAACTGAGAAAGTACTTTAGTAGAATATCCCCACATATACTTAAAAACAAAGACAACTGTGGTAAATTGGTGACGTCATATGAGTCCAATATCTTTCAAGACTGATTTAACTCTCTCCAATATTTTAAATCATTTCGTTTGTGCTACATTATTTATTCAAAGGAAACGTTACCTACTGGTAATAGCATCTGAGTGTTTATTTTGTACCAGGGTCAGGCCATGCATTCTACATGGGTTACGAAATTTGATCCTCAGAATGTCTTCAAGAAGTCCTCATTAGCATGCAAGAACACTGAGGCTCAGAGCGATAAATAGTTCCAGGTCACAGGGTGCTTAGACTAGAATACATGACTGTCCCGTTCTAGCGCCCAGACTAATAAGCATTTGGGTCTCAACAGGAACTTTGGGAGACTAAATTAAGAATATATTTTACAATGTTTTGATAAACTTCAGGCATTACACAGTTTCCAAGTTTGATTACTCCCAGAATTTATCAAACTGGAATAATTAGGCTCAATAGATAACAATTGATTGTCATTAACCTAAAAGTACTTATGATTGTGGTTTCTAATTTGAGCCATACTTTCCGACCACCCTACGGGAGTCTCTTTTTTCTATGAACCTCCCTCTTTACCTATAGGGTAGCCAACTGTGCCTGAGCAAAAAAGATCAAGATTGGGGAATAAGTGAAGATGGTAAAGGGGAATAAGAGGTATAAACTTCCAGCTATAAAGTAAAAAAGGCATTTTGAGTGTACAGCACAGGGAATATAATCAATAATATTGCAGTAACTTTGCATGGTGACAACTGGTTACTAGACTTATTGTGGTGATCACGTAGTAAAATATGCAAGTGTCAAATCACTATGTTGTACACCTGAAAC
>NW_006369587.1:0-888 GCF_000327345.1 Myotis davidii
TTTAATTTTATAATTTAGTGAAATGACCCTGTCCAACCAAGTGTCTATTATAGGTCTTCTGACTCCTACTCTGTTTTTCCTTATGAATTTATGGACATCAAATGATGTACAGGATTTACTCTAAGACCATTCTAACCCTAAAATGACTAAATTACCTATGTTATCATTTTAGACTCCTATCTTTCCTCCAATGCAAGTAAGACATTAAGATCACACTTCTGATTATACACGTTCAACCTCAATTTTTCCAGAGAAATCCAAAGCTGCCCCCATGCTCAATGGCAGGTGAAATGAATAAAACTCCAGAAATATATTGAATAAAGCATCATTCCTTTACAATAACAAAAAATATAGACTGCAGAGAATATTAGCTCTCATGATTTCCTACAAGCTCCAGATTATCTCTACTTCCAATATATACATGTGATGGGGGAGGGGAGAGCTTCAGAAATGGTGACTCAGATATTTCAACCAAAGTCATGGGCCTCGGAGCAGTCATACAATATGTCAATTGTTTGCAATTTTTACTAAAGCTCAGTGCCTTCTTGAAGAAGCCACATTACATTTTGTTATTTAAAGAATTATTTATTCAGGACAGAGATAAGGATTTTAAGCTTACAGGGGAAGCTCTCCTTTCTCCTCCAGTAATTACTCCTGTACTTTCTGTCACAGTGCTTTGAATAGGCATTCATCAAACATTGAGGAGCAAAAGCTGGGTGCTATGATGAGTTCTTGGATGCAAAATAAATAGCACATAATTCTTTCCCCCAAGAAATTGTACAATCTTGGGGGTGGGGGTGATTAGGGAAAGTATAGACTGACATTCTGAGAGTTGATGTGTTGCAGTGGAATCTCTCTCCCAAGTTCTGACACTGACTAGTTTTCTTT
>NW_006369588.1:0-888 GCF_000327345.1 Myotis davidii
TCTCTCATCATTGACATTTCTATCTCTTTCTCCGTCTCCTGTCCTCTCTGAAGTCAATACAAATATAAACATTTTAAAAAGTTTGAAAACTATTGCATTAGTTAAACTCAGGAATTAAGTTTTTGTTCAATGCTAACTTTATTTTAACCCCCACTTTGGGTTTTTCTGTTACACAAGAGGGTAATTTAAAGGTGTGCATATGAAGAAAATAATAATGATTCTTCCCTATATTTTCCCATATTCCACTTTGCACTGTGCCATTAATCACACTTTCCATTTGATTCTTACAATTGCCCAGTAAGCTACTCAGAGCAGGGCTTCTTCCTCATTTGCAGATGAGGAGTATTGGGTTCAGGGCTCTGCAAGTTCCCCAGGGAAATGAAAACCTGTTTGGGAAGCGAGTCTATCAGGCTCTGGATGGTGATGTCGGCGATGCTGCTGATTGTAGAGCAAACAACCTTTAGGTGCTTGTGTTTGACAGTACCTGTGTTAAGAACTTCAGACAGTAAGTTTCTTGTTTCTCACAGTGACCCAAGAGGTATGTAATCTTGTCAGGAAATTCAGGTTCTGCGTTATTGAGTAACTTGCTAAAGGTTACACAGCTGAAAATCCAGGCCCTGAACTTGAGTCTAATCATGAAGAAGTGATCATACAAATCCCAGTTGAGGGACAGTCTACCAAACAACTGAGCTGGACCCTTCACTCTTCAAAATTGTCAATGTCCTGAATGATAGAGGTAGATAGAAAAAATCAGCTGGAAGAACAGCGTAGGTACAATAGGGGATATATGAATACATACATACTCACATCTGTATATGTATGGATAAATATGTGTAGATATCTACCTATAGATGTATAAAAGATAGATAGATAGATAGATAGATAGAT
>NW_006369589.1:0-888 GCF_000327345.1 Myotis davidii
CCCCCGCCTGCTCCCCCCGGCCAGTGGGGGAATGAAGGCTAAGCCCCAGGGCCATTCTCTGGAACAAGAGACCAGCAGTGAGCTCTAAGAAGTCAACCCTCAAGGGCAGGGGCATAGTAAAGGGGTCTGGGAGGGCTCCACTGGCTGCGACAGGAGCTGACACCTCTGAAGGAAGAGCTGCCTCTTTCAGTGATTACGTGGCAGGCAGTGTGCTCAGAAATATGCTTGCATTTTCTCATTCAATCCTCACAGCAGTATGGAAGGAGAGATAACCTTTTCTTAATGAAGAAACTAAAGCTAAGAAACACTAAATTATATATGAAGTTACAGGTAGTAAGAGACAGATCCTGGAATAGAATTTTAGCTGATTAATGTCTGAGCTGTGAACCACTGTTTGGTCCTTATAATAATTCCATGAAATAAATATTATATCCCTAATTTACAAATAAATTGGACTCCGTTCCATTCATGCCCCTGTGCTTAGGTACCTTGCACACAGTAGGCATTGATGACTGGCACAGAAATAGGTTCTTAAAACAGCATGATAGAAAAGATACTCAGCATATCAGCCATCAGGGAAATGCAAATCAAACCCTATGAGCTACCACCTCACACCCATTATGAGCTAAAATTTAAACAGCACAGACAATAACAAGTGATGGTGAAGATGTAAGGAAATGGGAATCCCCCTACACTACTGAAAGGATTGTAAGATGGTGCACCCACTCTGAAAAACAGATTGGCAGTTTCCCAAAATGTTAAACATAGAGTTACGCATCAGAAATGCTCCTCTTAGTTACATACCCAAGAGAAATAAAAGCACATGTCCACACAAAAATGTGTTCACAAATGTGTTTAACAGCATCATTCATAACAGTCAAAAAGTGG
>NW_006369590.1:0-888 GCF_000327345.1 Myotis davidii
GCACAAAGAGATGCAACATTTGTTGGCTTTGAAGATGAAGGAACAGGGCCTCTGGAGGCTAGAATTCTCATACAGCGTCTCCAGAAAGAATCACAGCCCTACTGACTCCTTTACTTTGAGCGACAGAGCTGTAAGGTAATATTTGTCTTCTTGTAAACCTTTGTTTCTCATAATTTGTTACTGCGGTGATAGAAAACTAATATCCTCCTTTCTCATACTCCTTCCACATGCTAATTTGTGTAAGGTATATTATTTCAGTCATAATTTCAAAGTTTACTTAAATCTGTATTGTTAAAAAGTAGAAAATGTTTTTTGTGTTTTTTATGTATACAGAAATGCATATATTGTATCTTGCTATTCATCTTATCTGTTTATTGATTTTTCACTTAGTGCTGTTATTGAACTCTATTCATATCATTATAATGTTTGCTCAGTGATTCTAACTGCAGTCATGTGATTCTAACTGCAATCACGTGCTTCATAACGGCATTTCAGTCAGTAGCGGAACACACATGGCATGGTGGTATACCATTTAGCCTCGGTGTGTACTAGGTATATGTAGTACACATCTAGGTTTGTATACGCTCTGATGTTCCCACAAGCATGAGAACTCATAACACATTTCTCAGAAATGTGTTAAGCAGCACATGACTATACATCACATTCTATTATTTGAGTAATCCATAGCTGCATTGTATTTCATTATATGCATACACGACATTTACCAATCTAGTATTCTAGTGAGTCTGTCTTCTCATCTTAGTCCATCACATGTATGTTTCATTCCTCCTTTATCAAGTGGTGGCTACTTAGAGTGCTTCAAATTCTTTTTTAAAAACCCTCATCCTAGGATAGTTTTTCCAGAGAGAGAGAGAGAGAGAGAGAGAG
>NW_006369591.1:0-888 GCF_000327345.1 Myotis davidii
ATAGGTTGACGCTCAACCACTGAGCCACACAAGTTGGGTATGTGTAGGTCTTTAATTTGATAAGCATGCTCTACTAAATGCTCACCCCAGGAAAAAAAGCCTGACACACAGAAGTTGCTCAATAAATATTTGTCAGATGGAAGTGGAACATAGAGGATGTTTTGACTGTAGCAGTGATTGCAGGCAAGGAGACAAGTTTTAAAGGCATTTACCAAAGCCACCATGAAGAATGATGAGTTGTACTAGATCTATGATAGTGAAAACTAAAAGAAGTCAGACAAATTTGAATGATTTCAGAGTAGACACTTCAGACATTTGTGAATGATTTCAGAGAGCATTTAAGGGAGATGGAGGCATTTAGGATAATTGAGGTTTCCAATCCTGATATTGAATTGATTGTGACACTTTGAATCCAGTTAGTGAACACAGATATAAGTTTGTAGAATAAAAGGTTGAGTGCAGATTTGTCTGAGTGTAACCTGACCTTGATTATATGGGAATTATCTAGAATGAAGGTGCAAGTACGGCCCTAAAATTCAAAGGACATGCACGGGCGGTAAATGGGGACACAAATTTAAGATTCATTTACATTAAGCAATAAAGGTATAGCTGTAGATGAGACTCATGGGGAGAATAGAGCTGGGGATACTATGGGTTCCAACATTCCAGGGGTTGGCAAAGGAAAATGACCCATGGAAAGAATGTGACTGTCACATTAGGACTACGCAAGTGTAGTGCACACATGATTCCTACGGGTGAGAGGTACTAACTTCAGTTTAGGGGGTTGTCAGGAAAGCTCACTATCCTAATATCCAGATGTTACTAAAGAGTGTTACATGATTTATAGCCACATTTTAGTCTCTCTAGAGCAGTGGTTCTCAACCTTCT
>NW_006369592.1:0-888 GCF_000327345.1 Myotis davidii
GGGAGTTTATGTGCAAGCCAGACCATGACACAAAATCAGAAATCAAAAGAAGAGAGTTGTTTGCAGAGCTCTGAGGGCAAGCATCTATGTACGCAGGAGCGACCATCAGCACTTTCGTGGAAAGGTGAGATTGAGTGGGTCGCTGCAGTCCTGTGACGGAGCCTCCTAAGTAAAAGTCACCGTCATGTCACTGCACACTCTATGTTCCCATCGCTCTGCCATAGGAAGACCCTCCACAATGCATCTGACCTATTCCTAAAAATGTGCTTTAGATTCAGCTGTAGCTTTGTGTATGTATTATCTATTGTGTGTAGGACTCAAAGGGACATTTTCTCTGATGAAGGTACATGTTGCTGGAGAAACCATATTTGACAAATGGCTTCCTAAAGAACTAGCAGTTAGGAGATTGAGCTGAGTGCCCAGCACTGTGTGAGACATACAGTACATTAACTATGTCATCTTATCATCACAGGAGTTCCCACAAAGGAGATATTACCTTCATTTAACACATGAGAAGGAAGCCCAGGGAGATTAAGTAATGTGCCTGAGGGCCTGGGCTAGTGGGTGGCAGAACTTGGGTTCCACCGCAGCTGTTCAGCCAGGACCACCCAGAACTGGCACGATACTCTGTGCCTATTCAGTGTGGTTATGACCCATACCAGCGGCTGAGTATTCTGAATGTCACCTCTGTCCAGATCCACGTTCCTTCCACTTGACTACTATGCCATTGCCCTTTGAAATCAATTCGAAAACCAATCAGATAACTTGGTTAACTTTTGGGAAAATTTCTCCTAGTAATGTCATAGCCCCTTCTTGGTGCCACCTCCCAAAGGAATGGCCAGCAAGGTGTATGAGTTTCCAGAGGCTGCTGGAATAAAGGACCACAAC
>NW_006369593.1:0-888 GCF_000327345.1 Myotis davidii
AAAAAATGGCCTGTGACCAATCGGTCAATTCCATCATGACAGAAACCACACTATTATTTGAACTATAAGGAATTATTCATTATTAGAAGGTAGTTAACCACTAAAAGAGATGGAGAACTTTAAGGGGCTAGTGGAAGCAGATGCAAAAGTTCTTGCCCCAGGCTAACGAAGAGTGGAAAATAAGGGAAATAATGACTAGGAGAGAACATTCTCCTCAACCAAAGCCAAGATCTAGATCTCTTCAAAAGGGAATGTCTATGGCAGGAACACAAAATCTGCTGGCAACTAAGAAATGTGCCAGAGAGAAAGAGACAGCACTGTTCTGTGGAAACAGCCAGGTTTCTGGAGAGTGTGGGCCTGGAGTTGGTTTACAGAATAAGCCCACCATTGTGAGAGCGCGGATGGATTCCAGCTACTTGGAAGTAGCTGTTGATGAGGAAAGTATGGTCTAGGTTGCAACTGCACAGGGCATTTCATTATGTCCCTTTTCATTTACAAATGTGCTTACCTCCACAAAATAATGAGTACTTTATTTACAGAATCCAGTTTTAATGGAGAAATGGAAGCTGAGTATCATTGCTGGGGAGGATACGTGGGGTGTCCAGGGGACGGGGAAGGAGAATATCTGAAGGAGCAACAGGACAGAGTGACATTGTACAAGATGTGTTTAATGGGGTTTTGTCTGGGAGCATGGTACACCATGCGCGTGACTGTCATCCTTTCTGGTGCCTCTATAAATCTTAAGTAGGGGGTGCAAAAGAAAAAGAAAAGAAGGATGATAAATGGTAAGTGCAATTGGATTTCATGTGAAACTAGTAAAGGGCTTGAGTTTCATGTACTGACTGATGTGAGGCCAAAAGAGAATCATCTTGAATTAATAAAAAAAAA
>NW_006369594.1:0-888 GCF_000327345.1 Myotis davidii
AGAGAGAGAGAGAGAGAGAGAGATGAAAGAAATGAGCAAAACACTGTCGTATCCTTAGTCCTGGCTTTAAAAGAACAGTCTCATAGCATCAGTTCCTTTCTTTGTAAACAGTGGCAGCAGCAATGCAGCCATCCTGCTAAGCATAAAATGAGCACAATTTCCAGGTGCCCTTCATCAATGGAATAGCATTGAATGACAACTTAAATTTTGCAGGAAGTACAATTTTTCTCAAGTAAGTAGCCTATTCAATTGAAATTTTGCCAAGGAACTAAGAAGGGAAGATTTGAAGTTGATACCCACCTAGTGTGACCATCATCAAGCATTCCAAAATTTTATGGATGAGAAAAGCTAATGAAAATGAAACTAATTTTACCAAATCATCCTGGGAGAGGAAGATTTTTTATAAACTTTTGTTATTAACAGCTAGAATATTCTGAGAGTATTTACAGTGAAAAGATAAGCGCAAGGAGAAAAGGTAGGTTTTAATATACAGCAGAGAATATGGAAATAAAAACAGTGATATAATAGAATCCCAGTATAATAGCATTAGCAATAGTCAACTTTATAGTTAAGGTTACAACTCAATTTCATATCCTTGTTTCACTTGCTCATAAAAACTTGGTAGAAAGTTCTTTAACATCAAAACTTCTCTACTTGGTCTCCAAGTAAATGTGAATGATAAACATGAATGTTTTCCAATTTTAATGAAGTATTTTTTTTCTTCCCTGAGGACAATTCCCCAACACAGGCACTCAGATAAATAAAGTGAACAATGAGGAATTTAAAATTCACAAATCTCCTAAGTTTCATACATTTATAATAGGTCATTTCCTTTTAAATAGCACCTGAAGCTCAGAGTTTAAAGTTTTTCTGACAAAACACTGGTCC
>NW_006369595.1:0-889 GCF_000327345.1 Myotis davidii
TGTGTGTCTGTGTGTGTCTGTGTGTCTGTGGGTCTCTCTGTGTGTATATGTGTGTGTCTGCACGGATCAAGGGCCTCACACTCCGCCTCGACAGCACAAGATCTCAGTGGTTATAACATCTACAAAACTAAGGCCCCAAATTGCCGCTGAGGACACAGGTCTGAAGGCCCGACTGAGCCGCACACAACGCAGGTTCTCTGGGGGCCTGGAGGCCTCACCCCCTGGTCCCCACACCCAGGCCACGCGGGTGACAGACAGACATGATCTACATTCCAACACACGGTTAATGAAAGGACCACTGGCTCCTGGTAACCCATAATTCTCCGAGATAAAGGACGTCTCCTGTCCACTGCACGGCCAGTCACCCTGGGACGGAGTGGCCATGGCTGCGGCTCCTGGCTGAGCGCTGACATCTCAGGTCTGCAGGGGTCGTGTGTGCAGTGGGCACAGCCAGCGAGAACACGGATGACAATAAGGTTCCTGCCACCTGATCAGGGCTGGAAACAGGAGGTGATGACAGCTCCTCCCCAACCCCCTGGGGTCTCACCCAGAAGCACAGGCGTAAGAGCAGGACGGTAGCAAAGACCCCTCCAGCTCCCCGGGGGACGTCGGGACAAGAGGACGTGGTGGGATGGTCCCTAAGAACCCTGATGGGAGCGTGGCCTGCAGGACCCCAAAGAGAGCCGCCGAGATCAGGGCGGGTCACAGCCTCTCGGCGGGTCGAGTCCAGGCTCCCCAGGAGTAACGGTGCCAGAGACAAGGAAACCTTAGCAAACCCCATACAGAGTTATCGCTGTGTGCGTGCAGGCACATGCATGCATATGTGTGGGTGTGTGCATGCACGTGTGTGCATGTGTGTGTGTGGTATGAGATAATACAACTTGTTTAA
>NW_006369596.1:0-889 GCF_000327345.1 Myotis davidii
AAAAAAATGAAAAAGGACCCAAAATAATAAAGCTGATTTATCAAAGAACCACATGTACTTTGTGAGAGGGAGAAAAGAAAGAATTTGGGAGCTTTAAAATCATATTGGAGTATTATTTTTGAATGGAACAGATCTTGTTATACATAATAGTCCCAGGACTTCATGTACTAATAGTGAGCAGATGCCTGCTTCAAATGATGATGAAAACAAAACCATAAAAAATGACTAGAAGATTAAGAGTCAGAGATACAGTATGAAAATAACAATCAGGAAAGATAATGAAATGAAATATTTTATTTGCTATAGCATGAAGTATCTGGAATAAAACTTCATTTATTATATTAGTTTTCTCAGTTTCAGGCAACAGAAACCAACTCTGGCTATCTCACGTGGGAAAGGAATTTGTGGGCAGGTAGATAGACTGCCCGTAGATTCAGTGGGAAGACGGGAGAACCAGTGCGGGGCATAGGCAGAAATAAAATAATCTAGGCAGCTCGAACATAGCCAAGTTCACATTGTGTGAACAGTGTTGTTAGGATGTAGGCACTGGATCTCTAACACTGGGGACAGCCATGTGGCCATCTCAGTGACACATAATTTCTAAATATCACTCTGCCTTTGGATAATTTCCTTAGCTTTTAAGTCTTGGAGAAAGCATCTCACTGGCCTATCTTAGGTCATGAATGGGCACATAAATAGAAAGGTGCTGTGTAGCCAAATACAAGAACAAAAACAAAACATAATACCCAATGAATGTCTCTCACAGATCTTTGGTTGCCCAATATCAATATGCATCATTTTTTCTTGTACTTGTATATTTAAATCAAAACTTCCTTCTATGACAAAGGAGCCAAGGATATACAATGGGGAAAGGACAGTTTCTTCAATA
>NW_006369597.1:0-889 GCF_000327345.1 Myotis davidii
TTGCTAGTGTATAGAAAGACTACTGATTTTTGTATCGTGATCTTATGCCCTGCATTTTTGCTGAACCCCTAAGTTCACACATATTAACATGCTCTAGAAGACCCTTCATGTTGGGCCCCAGCTCACCTCCTCAGAGCCACACTGACCAGCTCTGAGTTCCTGGGTGATTCCATGCTTTTTCTTGCCTACAAGCCTTTGCACATGCTACTTCCTATGACTAGAAGAGAGTCTCCCCTTTTATCTGACTCATTTCCTCTTATCCATCAGTTCTCAGCCCAGATGTCACTCCCTCTGATCCAGAGTAGGTGCCTCTCCCATGTTATCACAGGAAACCCTACATGTCTCTTTTTGGAGCTCTCCTCCCACTATATTGGAGCTGATTATCTACTCATGTTCTGATCAGACTTTAAGGTCTGTGAGGTGTCCAATCTACAGTTCTACAGCCAGGTTCTGGCCCAGTGGTGGTATGTAACAGTACTCAATGAATATCTGTTATTTAACAAGTTACCACAATCAACAGATTATCCAGATCAAGCTTCTACACTTTCCATTTGACATGTTAATCCTATATTACTCATAACAAAATGGCTGGTGGATTTGGTGATAAATATGTTTTCACACATAAAAGAAAGCCCAAGACAATTTAATCCCGTGCCTTATAAGGATTTCTCTCACTCTATGAGGTAAAATTGATTGAAAGTGTAACCTCTGACAGGTGCTTGGTGATGTTTACTGACACAATTCAGTGGAATGTATATTTCCTCCTCTCCTGCCCTCCCCAAAAATTTGTTTTACTCTTCTTCATCTTCTCTTTAATATAGTTAATATATTCTTTATCTCCTTTATACCCAAAGTTCTCAAAGATTCTCTCTCTCTCTCTCTCTCTCTC
>NW_006369598.1:0-889 GCF_000327345.1 Myotis davidii
AATTAGGTGACGTCTAAGGTCTCATGACATCCTGCTTGCTTACATAACGTCCTCAGGCTCAGGTCAGTAGCTGAGTGTCCATGGGGGCAGCTCCTATGCCTTCTGGGGTCCCTGCATTTCCCCTCTCTGGAGTGTGAGGTCTGAGTCCCTCCTGGGCTAGTGGATGGCCAGAGAAGCATACACGCTGGGCTCAACTTGGGGCTGGTCTGATGGGGGAGGAGGGGGTGCAGTTGTCTCTCGTTTGAGGGTCAAGTGATTCAGCTGGGCGTAGGTCACATCCTGGGCATCCTCAGATGGAGTGTCCTGGAGGGGGCAGAGCAAGAGGCAGGTGGGTGATTGGGGTGGTGAGAAGTCAGGGCACTGGGAGCAGAAAGGACCCACATGACTGTCCATCTACCTGTCCTCTCCCACTTATCTGTCTTCTACATCCAGAAATTCCTCTGACAGGACAGAAGGCAGGGTGGCCACCCCCTGCCTGAGCCTGGAGTGATTCCCCTGGAGGTATTAACAAGCCTTTGCTGGGTGTCCTGGACAGGGCAGGGATCTTACCTGGTTGTTCATCTTTCTGTCCTCCTCAGGTTGGGATTCTCTTATGGAAGCATCTAAAGAATGAGAAGATCCTATCTCATGCAAGATTCCTGAAATCCCCCAATCCCACACTCTCCTTGAAATTTAGGTGGGAAGACTGAGGTTCCTTGAGGGGCGGGGATGTGCCTGGGATCACACATATTTGGGACTTTCATGCTTCCTCATCCCTAAGCCCAGAAGCCTTCCCAAGCACTCCTCCTGCCCTGATGCCCCACAAAGACCTCACCTTCTCCACGATTACTGGCACACTGGTTCTGCTCCTGGACATCAACCATGGAGCTGGAGCTAAGGTAGGAGGGCA
>NW_006369599.1:0-889 GCF_000327345.1 Myotis davidii
AATAATAGAGAGAGAGTAAATAGTTCTCCTTGTGATTTCAAACTCTCTCTCAGCAGATTGTCAAGTAGAATAAGCACATGAGATACTTCGATAAGAGCCATGAAACATATTTTAATGCCTTCAAGAAGCTATGGCAGAACCCCAGATTATAACAACAATCACTTCAAATCCCAGCTGGCAGCTTGCCTGATAGCAAAAGAATGTTTAAATCAGGATTATTTTTCTTCCTAAACATCCATTTATTAATGACAACACAAATCTTTACATGAGCTATTGATCAGAGCCCAGTGGAGTCTAAGGAAATTTATTCTAGATGCTTCTTTGTAGCTTTTACCTGAACAGTAAGAAATAAAAGAAACTCTGGCTACTTCTTACCTTAATGTTACATGCCAGAGCTTTCCCACCATCCCCTTTAAGCATCAGCTTCATCCCTCAAAGGGTCTCCATGGCTTTTATGAAGTCAGCTGACTCCTAGTATTGTACAAAGGCCTCAAATGTCTGCATGCTGAAGCTAAAACCCCCAAAGCTTCCACCATTCATTACCTCTCTGTAGGGGTTAAACATAGAAATATCCACATTCTTGATCTTCCCAAAATTCCCAATGACCACCTGTAGGATCTTTTCACATGGCTTCCCCCCAGTGGAACCTATAGGCGCAAACCACTTGCCAGGCAAGCCTTCAAAATGTGTGGAATCCAGGCTCTTATTGTGGTCCAGCTCATCAGCCCTATCACTTGATGGGGCCTCCTGTTCCTTCGGGAAGTGCTCCCACTGTCCCTGAGCATCTGTAGCCACTACTTTTAAGTCTGGTTTCAACCCATTTAGCTTGATGATCTTCCCATGTAATTTTGCCTTCAGGATCTAAACCAGTGATGGCGAACCTTTTGAG
>NW_006369600.1:0-889 GCF_000327345.1 Myotis davidii
TTTTTTTGTTATGGCATGATTTTTTAAAATCTCTACTTCTTAAAATTTTAATTTGTACTCTTTTTAAAACTAGAAATAATGCTATAATTACTCTCTTTTGCAGCTTTTCAGAATATTTAATTATCACCTAAAATTCAGTGACAGTAGCTTGCTTTTCCTAGGATGACAACCATACTTTAGCAGGTAGGCACTGGGCAGAGGCAGGAAAACTAGTATTTTTGGCTTATCTCTCTTGGTTAAAATATCATCTCTATGAGTGAGTTGGTTAAGAAGAATAAATTCCCTAGTATACTTGAGGAGAGAGCAGAAGTTCTATTCTCTTGGCCTTTCTCACCTGGACTTTAGTCTCTGTAACATGGAGTTTGTGGGAATGAGAAATGGGGTGTTTGTCCCTTCTAGTGAAATAGCATAACCTTGACTCTGAGCTAGACGATGAGGGAACCTAATACTAGCCATACCTACTCAGAATGAAGCTTTGGTCACATTGACCTGAGGTTATGGAGCAGGAAGTGGATCATGGCTCCCCAAATCCACCAGCCATGCCCCCTAACATCTTGCTCCAAAATGAGGCCCTCTGTCATATCCTGACACCCTGCCCTTTAATCATTTTCCTGCACCCGAGTCGACAAGCACCCTGTCCCTGTTGGTCTCGCCCCACCCTGTGTTTCCACAATTCATTCCTTCCTTTGTGTCTCTGTCTGATCCTGGGACACAGATCCCTGCCCCAGTGGGGACCCAGCAGCAGTTGTGCTCATGTGCCATGGACTCTCATACTAAGATTCAGTAGAATTTCTTAAATAAAGGCTTCTTCATTTGGTGTATGTCCTTAGGACAATTTCCAAAGACTTTCATTTTATACACTAGGGGCCTGGTGCATAAATTTGTGCAC
>NW_006369601.1:0-889 GCF_000327345.1 Myotis davidii
AAAAAAATCTGTCCATTTCTTGGTAAATTATTGCTCACAACTTGGCTTTCTTGAACAAAAAAATGTTCATATTTCATTTTATGTGATTTTATTTTTAAAAGGAAAGAAACCAAAAAGGAAGAGACAGAGATCTCAAGCTGTCGGGCTTGGAAATTTTGGCAGAGATTTTTTTTTCTCTGAAAATAATTTGTTGGATGAGAATTCAAAACATGTGCCTCTTTAGCCCTATTCAGACATCCATAATGCTGCCTCAGAAGACACAAAATAGTGAAGGGCCAGGCTTACCCTACTGGGAAAAGCATTTGAAATACTGGCATGGAAGCAGAGCAAATTCTGGTGACTCCTGTGCACATTCAAACCACTCACTTTCATTCTTAGACCTCAATCACTATCATTTCTATGGAACCCACAGAATGCTCGGCCTTGATATGCAAACGAATGCACCAACAGTAGCTACAATATTTATTTTCCATGTGCTTTGCGAGCCAGAGTTCTGAAAGACTCCCGCAATTTAATACACAGCACCTTCAATGAATTCACCTGAAAACGTCAACCAGCTTCACCTACCGGAGAGTAGATTGTAGAGACCTTGACATGTTCCCGAGGATTGTTTTAAGTTAGTTACATGGCACTGAGGATTTTTTTAAATTGACAAAATGGTAGCGAGGCAGAATAGAGCGTTTGAAATCTTTGTTTCTATTTATGCTCTTTCAGATCACATAAAACGTATGGCATGGTTGACACTTGAGCTGTAAGATCCAATGGAACAGGTTGGCCCTGTTTCGTGTGCGCTGACTTTCTGTTTTAGAAGAGCTATTAGATTGTCTCTCTGGTGCAGACTACTCCCCTTGCCTATCGGCCTGTTATACTCTTCCAAGAGTAATGAAAA
>NW_006369602.1:0-889 GCF_000327345.1 Myotis davidii
CAATAAAATATATATTTTTAAAAAACTGTTTTGACACAGGTACAATGAAATAAAAGTTAGACTATACTAACCAGAAACTTGTGGTTTTTAAAAAAATTATGTATTTGAGAAAGAAGAGAACCCAAGTGACATAGCTTGCTTTTTAATGATGATCTGATTCAAAGTATCAGCTTTCTTTGTAAGAACACCCAAAACGTTCACCAGAGCCATGGTTTCTCTTTAGAATTTGAAATTTCTACAAAGAAATTTCAGAATGGGTTTCTCATCTCATGCCATGTGCAGGTTAGCAAGCCTGAAAATACATAAAAAGTCAACTGCACAATTTAAATTATTTGAGGCAAAAATTAAAGTTCTTAGAATAATTTTTTTGTTAACCATAATAAGTTGGGTTAATTTTAAGGAAAAAAATAACAAACGTAGCAGAGAAGGGCTTTATAAGCATAAAGCAAAACCATAAAAACAAAAACAATGTATTTTTAAAAAGTTAAAACTCCCTATGTTAAAAAACACTATTTAATAATACACTGAGGATGCAATATTTGCGAAATATATGGTAGACAAAAGGTTATGAGCCTTAATTCATTTAAGAACATGCTCTTTTACATCAACAGGAAAAAGAGGAGTGCTTAATTGAAAAAAATAGACAAAGGACACAAAGAGGCAAATTACAAAAGAAAAATAAACATGGGAGTTTATGTTCAATGTTACCAGCATCACACAATGAGTTTCGCTTTTGGCTATCAATTTGGCAAAGGTTGAAAACCAGGACGAATTCCCTTTGATGGTAAGATTAAGAGAAAGCAGGCATTCTTGTACAGCGCCAGTTCAACTGCGTTTCTATGTAGCTGAAACAACAACCGGTGAATGAGTCGGACAGACCCAGCCCCCA
>NW_006369603.1:0-889 GCF_000327345.1 Myotis davidii
AAAAAAGGTAATTTTTTTTTCTTAAAGAATTTTCCACTTTAAGTCTTTCCATAAACAGTTAAACCAGAAACCTTGGTACTTTTAATTTATTCGTTGTTTCTTAAATTACCTCTCTTGCCTTTGCTTATGAAATTAGCATGATGCTGGACAGGCAATCATACATCCAATTGAAACTATAATCTTCCTATTGTATTTATAGAATCTGTGAAAACCATTGTCTTTATTGTTTGATAGGAGCAATTGTAAGAAAATCACTGGAAACAGCATCTTGATATGAAATATAATTGTTCTTTGAGTGTGTTCTTTGAGCATCTATTGTATGTGGAGACTTCACTGTGTACAACGATAACATGCACATTTGATGATGCAGATAATGAAGAAAGAGATAAAATCCTAGACCCAATACTGCAGTTAGATTCTTGATTGAACACTTTCCTGATGATGTCATGGCAGCAAATTTTAGGGTGTGAAGTGTGGCTCTGGGAGTTGTTTCTAGAAGCTGAGCAGACTTCTAATTCTTTCATTTTTTGCCAGAGTTCTAAAATTCTATAAATCAATTTGAAAATTCTATAATACATTATGATTTGTTATTCCCATGGGGATAGCTGGCCTAAATTTTGTTCTCTGCAACTGAATCCATCAGATATTGTTAGGACTCCTTGCAACAGTATATACTAACTCTTAGTCTTATATCTATGAAACCCACAGCATATTGAGGAACACATGTTGTCAATGTCTTCATTGTTTTATAGCAATCTTTATATTTTATAACTCGTCCTACATGAGTAGTGTTGTCCTTTGTTTTCTCTCTTTATCTAAACATTCCCCATTCTGTTGGTCAGTTAAATAAAGTATCTTTTGGAATTATTGGTCAAATCTAATTTATTTT
>NW_006369604.1:0-888 GCF_000327345.1 Myotis davidii
ACAACTGTAAACCTACTTTTGGTCTACCCTTCACTTGTTTGTTTTATCTTTGTTGCTGATTTTTACTCAATGGCAAGCTTTTTTATGAAATATTCCTTTAAATTGCTCTTGCAACTTATTGATTAACCTTTGATATTTTCTGCTCTTCTTAGTGTGATCCAAACTATAAAATTAGGAAAAACCTACACATTTGAGCATCTGTTTGCTCTCTTTCTTTAATTCTACATAGATATTTATATTTATAGATATGTTTATGTTAATTTCCATAAGTATTTTATGTCCACAAATAGCCTACCCTAATAGATTTTGCTTATTTATGGAATGAAATATAAGTATCAAGCAGACCAGATCTTTGTTTCCCATAGTCACATCATCTGTCTGTCAGTCTCTTTCTCTCCCTGCATCTGCTTCTCTGTGTCTGTCTCTGTCTCTCTGTCTCCATATGTATATATATCAGCTACATAGAAAGTCAGGTTTTCAGGGACATGAAGTAACCATAAGAGATGGATGATGCTACTGTAGACCAGTGTCCCGCTCTGTAAACATGATGCATTGGTTACCAACATCAGGACACCTGGCTGAATGGAAACTGACTAGAGGAATACTCTTGCCCGGATGTTGCTTATTGAGGCAATGCCAGTGTTGGCCAATTACACTTTCCCTTGGTGGCCAATTACACTGTCTCCTTGTTAGTTATAGAACACTCTCTATCAGGCTGTATTCTCAGAACTTTAAATCTGTTACCTAACTTAATCCTTATAAAAACCTATGGAATAGATACTACTTATCCATTCTTTTTCACATGGAGAATCAAGGCACAAGGCATTTAAGTAACTTGTCAAAGAGTACACAGCTAGTAAATGCAAAAGAGGATCTGAACTATGCAGT
>NW_006369605.1:0-889 GCF_000327345.1 Myotis davidii
TAACCCATGGGCACTGACAACAGTGTGGAGATGGCCAGAGGGAAGGGGAGCAGGAGTAGGAGGTAGGCAAAGGGCGGGGGAAGAGGACATCTGTAATAGTGTAAGCCATACAAATAAAGTAAAAACATCCCAAAATTCTTAATGTGTTCTACACATATGGACATTACACATATACAAAATGAACCCGGCATGCTCTGCTTCCCCAGACTGCTTCCTTTACCACACCCTCCTGTCCCTGTCTGCACTCCAGCCACATTGTGGGGCATGCGGTCTCTCTGCCAGGGTGCTCTCCTATTTTCCGCTGCGCTAATGAGCTCCCGCCACTCCTTCAGGTCCAGGCTTAAATGTCACTTTCTCAGAGGAAAAGTTCCTAAACTTCTTGACTAAATTGCCATTCTCTGCTATATTCTCAATAACACTTTTCCTTGTCATGCTTATCAAAATTTATAATTTTATGTTTATTTATGGAATCACTGTCTCCCTTCCCAGCCAGTGGCTTCAGGCAGCAGGAGCACTGTCCATTTTGTTATCGTTAGCATATATCTAGCATGTTGTAAGTTGGAAAACATATTTTTTTGTAATGGAGGTAATATAACTTTTATTATAAATTTTTAAAAATATACTTTTTCTGGAAAATCTAATTTTTTGAGGGACGGAATTAGTCTTTGAAGACTTTATTACAAAAGTCCTCATATGAAAGATATTATTAGATGGTACAACAGAGAATGTATTCAATTAGGTTTTATAAGAGATATAAAATATTAATTAATTTGATATTCAAAAAGTACTATTGATTTTTAAAATCATTAAAAAATACTTGTGTAATTGTTACTTTGAACAGGTAGGATTCTTGGGATATATTAAAAAACATTTATTTATTTATTTATTT
>NW_006369606.1:0-889 GCF_000327345.1 Myotis davidii
TCGACCGCCAAAGGAGTCACAACCCACAGGTTGGGAACCGCTGACCTATAGTCTTTACTTGTTTATTCTTTCACTTAGGACGAGGCTTATATTATAGATCGTATCCCTCCTTAGAAACATGAAACATTGGAATCATCATACAATAATAGCTATAGCATTTGTAGGCTGCATTCTACCATGAGGTCTTCTTAGGAGCAACAGCTATCATCTCTCAGCCATTCTCTACATTGGCACTAGTCTAGTCGAATGGATCTGAGGATTCTCAGTTGACATTGCTATACTCACACCTTCTACTTCATCCTCACATTTGTTATTTCAGCCCTAGTAACTATTCACCTACTATTTCTTCACGAAACAGGACCAAATAATCCATCAGGAATTTTATCTGACAGACAAAATTCCATTTTACCCCTACTGTACAATCAAGGATATTCTAAGACTTATTTTTCCATACTAGTCCTGTTATCTCTCAATCTTCTAGGAGATCCAGACAATTGCATATAGCTAATCCTCTTAATACTCCACCACACATTAAACCAGAATGATACTTCCTATTTGCATATGCAATCTTACGAACCCTCCCCAATAAATTATGTGCATATTGGCTCTAATCTTCTCTATTCTAATTCTGGCAATTATTACAATACCTCTTACAACAAAACTACAAAGCCTAATATTCTGACCCTCATCCAGTGATTATTCTGACTACTAGTAGCAGAGCTACTAACATTAACATGAACTGGAGGACCACCAGTCTGAACAGCCATTTATCATCATTGACCAACTAGTATCAGTCTTATATTTTCTTATTCTTGTATGTAAGCCACTCACAAGCTTAATTGAAAATAATCTTCTAAACCTAAGGCAAGCTAAAGTGTGATAAGTCAGA
>NW_006369607.1:0-888 GCF_000327345.1 Myotis davidii
GAGCCGCAGTTTGCCGACCATGGATCTAGGGCTATTCTGAAACTCAAGTATAGAAACCCCTGGAAAGTGAAGGCATGGGGGTTTGGGTTTTACTCAATGGTATTTGATTTTAAACATTACTGTACACTGAAGTAATCATGCATGTATGATATAGTAGAAGACAAACAACAAGTATAACAACAAAAACCCTACTTTCCAAGCTAAAACACAATGTTTCAAAGGGATTGTACCCAGTACTGGACTACTCCCAGCTGTAGTCAAAGTCTTTGAGGACCTGAACACACTCCTCTGCTCTATTTTGGTGGAAGCGTTTAACAAACATTGACTTAGTACCACTTTGCAGATGTGAAAATAGGCTCAGAGATGCAAAGGGCCTTGGCCAAAGTCATACAGCCAACATTAATAACTGAACCAAGACTGGAGCCCACCTGTCCAATGTGCTTTCTTGCTGTCCAGCTGGCTGGCTGTTTCTTAATGTCAGCAACCACTTCACACTTGCTCACTACCCATTCCCAAAAGAGCACCTTTCTCCAGATAACTGAAAGTTTTCATAAGAGGAAAACAAACTTCAATGTCATGATAAATAACTTTTATTACATACACTCAGTGGTTCTCCTGTTCCTCATAGTTGTTCAAGGTTATTCATGCACAGAGAAGTGAAAAGCAACATAGCAGGTTTGAATATAAAGATATGTGGGTTCTACAGCATAGGGAAGTTGTTCATCCACAGAACAGAAATAAGGCCCGTTAAAGCAGCATTTCCCAACCTGTGATCCACAGTTCCCCCCCGAGTCAGAATTACTAAATATGTTTGTTAAATATACAAACTCTTGGGCTTCATCCCACTTACTTAATGACTGAGAACCTCTGGGGACAGAGTTAATCAAT
>NW_006369608.1:0-889 GCF_000327345.1 Myotis davidii
AGGAGTTGAATAATACCTGTGAACCTGTTGTAACACAACCCAAGCCAAAAATCGAATCACCCAAACTGGAAAGAACTCCAAATGGCCCAAACACTGATAAAAAGGAAGACGATTTAGATCAAGGCAAAAATAATTTTGGTGCTGAACCTCCACATCAGAATGGTGAATGTTACCCTAATGAGAAGAGTTCCATTAATATGGACTTGGACTAGATAACATTAAATTGGCTTCATCCTTTAATTAATAAAATATTTTTGCCATAGTATGTGACTCTACATAACATACTGAGACTATTTATATTTTCTTTTTAAAGAATGTTTAGAACTTTTGTGTACTATATGGAAAAAGGAAAAGCTTACGTCTATAGTCTTTATGATCCTAAAAGGGAAAATTGCCTTGGTAACTTTCAGATTCCTGTGGAATTGTGAATTCATACTAAGCTTCTGTGCTATATTACCATTTGCATCACTGAGGATGAAATTGACTTGTCTTTTGGGAAAGCTAAAACAAACTGTACTGCTTGTTCAAGAGGGCTGTGGGTAAAATCATTAAGCATTTGTTCTTGCCAAGGTAGTTTTCTTGCATCTTGCTCTCCATTTCAGCATGTGTGTGGATGTTTATAAACAATACAATCGGATTTCACAAGGGCTTTCTAAAATTCTGTCCAATAGAAGATGACTTTTTGCTTTGATATTATTAAAATGCATCGAGTAATGCAAGCGCTAGTGAAATGTGTTAGCAGCATGCAGAACATATCTTTCAAATGTATCACTTGTTACACAGTGCACTGTCAAGTGGAGGTGTCAAATGGAGGAAATGTAGGATCTGTGTGTTACCGGTATTGTAAAGCCTTTTATGAGCTTTAAAATAAAGTTCATCTATGGTGTCA
>NW_006369609.1:0-889 GCF_000327345.1 Myotis davidii
ATCTGAGCTTTCTTTTTCTGGAGAGCTCTTATCCTCACACCACTGGACACACAGCAAATCTTTCAGAGTGGTCACATCTGGGATGTGGGTTCACCGGGAGAGGGAGGAGGAGGTGCCACACCAGGGTTGGTGATGAGAAACAAGGCATTCTCCCCCTTTATTTTACGTATTTCTTTATTACTTGAAGTGTTCACAAGCATTTATTACCTTTATAATATCATTACTATAGTATTCCTGATGGTAATAATTATTCATTTTAAACATTATTTTTAAAATCCACAAATGTTGCTGAAACTTCTTTAAAACATAGAAATAGAATTAATTACGTTTACTTTCTAAGTCAGGTGCAAAGTATTTATACACCGAAAGGAAAACAATTTGGAAAACCAATAGCATCAAATGATCAGGGGATTGGAGACCAGGCAGAAGAATTGTCCTTTGGTTATGAGAGCTTCCTCAAATCTCCCAAATCAAAAGGAAAACAAACACCCACGAGTGGTTAATGTAGGTCAGTCTGAGCGTGGAGGGCTTGTGGTTGGGTCCCACCCCACATCACATTCTAGTGAAGACAGTCACGTGGTCCCTCCAATGCGCATCTCCTCATGTTGTCATTGACCCAAACCTTGTCCCAGCCTTGACCTAATCAGCAGCCCTGAGCTGGCAGTGGAAGCATTGCTAATGAAGAGAAAAGCACTCCCCTCAGAGTCACAGAGCTGTAGTCCCACAGAAAATGTACCATCCCGTCTACGTGGGCCAGCCTCTCTCTCACCACCAGAAGACATGCTGATACTTCCTTTTTGTCACTTGGGGATGCTGAGACCTCTAGTCCAGTGGTCACCAACCTCTTGGACCTCATGGATCACCAGTGGTCTGCGGACCACTGGTTGGC
>NW_006369610.1:0-889 GCF_000327345.1 Myotis davidii
CATCATGTTAACGGAAAATCACTGTACTGTGACACCTCTCAGGAAACACGTATTTCTAAGTCTATCTAAGAGTGACTGCTCAAGCAGAGTGAGTGTTTGAAGATGGGCATAGCAGCAAATGTCAGAGAGACTGAGTTAGGCTGTGTCATATCGACCCTGGCCTGGCCTAAATCCCCTTAATGTTTTGGGTTCATGAGCACTAAAGCACATATGTACCAAAGCATACAAGCAAGACCCATTCTTCACCCGTGTCATTGAAAGGGTATAGAAGGAGTGATCTTTCAACCATGTGCCCTTGTTTATGACTTTACCTGGTACTCATTCTTTTCCATTTTATGAGTCAAAGAATGAAGTAGTAGTTGTTTTTACTATTGTCAGTCTTAAATAGGGTAAAGCAAACTTTTCATATAAAAGATGGGGAGCAAAGATGGTGGGCAGGTCTATAAATCAGAGGCTAAGTTTTAGGTATGAGCCAAAAAAAACATTATCTGGAACTTTTGTCATCAGGGCTAATTAGAAAGGGGTATGGTATCATATCAATACTCTCACCTGTACCCTTTCCAAGCACCCTAGAAAGTGATATACTTTGTTGTGTGCTGAAGCTCATGATTCAGTGGTTTATTGGATACTAACGTGGTCAGGAGAGCAATGGCCACATAGTAGATCTTCTATGTAAGGAAATGACTTGAACTAATTTCATTATTTATGCTTCTTTTGCCACTACACTGTAAATTCCTCCAGATCAGTTTCTTATGGGTCTTTCTATTCCTAGTGCATATCTCAGTGTCTGATTCATTAGTGCCTAATGTTCAATAAATGTAGATTAAATGATACTGAATTGACCAAATAACCACTCCCAAGTGCTAATTGGTACTACACCAGCCTAAAA
>NW_006369611.1:0-889 GCF_000327345.1 Myotis davidii
AGAGAGAGAGAGAGAGAGCAGTGACCACATATTCTAATTAGTTTTAATGTGATTTGAATAGCAAGTTGGTGAAGAATAAATTATTAACAGAAATTGAACACATTGTTGAATAGAGTTAAATTATTTAGCAGTGTTAGTTCATTGCCATACAAGAAATAATATTGCTATTATTTATGTAATGTACCGGGTGCTAATACAGCCTTATATAGAGATCCAGATCAAGAGAATACTGTCGTGTTTTAAAGAATTACCTTTTCCTCCCATTTTATCTCTCAGAAACCATGTGACAAACAAAAAACCTATACAGAGCTATACATAGATATAGATATGGAACTAGAACTAAATAAATCTCAGTATCAACATACCTTTCCCTAATACAATATAAGGCAGTATTATGTAACCTGCTCAGGCTTAAACAACAATTTGTATTCTCATATAAGCCCCACTACTTATTATATAGCTCTTGGTAAGTCTTTAACCTCTCTATGACTCAGTTTCCTAGTCTGTAAAATGGTACCTACCTCACTGCATTAATGAGATGAAATTGAAATAATGTTCATAAAGCACATTGATTTAATAGTCATAAATATTCATTATTATAAAAATTCACTTAATAAGTGCTAACATTTATTAAAAATTTATTACATGCCAGGTATTTTCTAAATGAAACAAGAATCAGTATTATCTTCATTTTACAGATAAGATAAACTGAGACACTAAAAGGTAAAGTTTACTTGCCAATCAGTACATAGCTATTAAGGTGCAAAGCTTGGGTTCAAGCCCAATTTGGCTCCAGAAACTAGCACATACTGAACCATTATGCTGTAATTTTCATCTGAAGCAAAATGTAGAAAAACTAGAAAGCACAGACATGAAAAAGAAAAAAAAA
>NW_006369612.1:0-889 GCF_000327345.1 Myotis davidii
GGAACACAGAGAAAGAGAAACACACAGGGAGCTACTGCATCCTAAACCACAGCTTCCCAGCAGTGCCCTGGAGAGGGGCCAGCAAGGCAAGCACATGGGACCAAAGGCAGACCTGTGGACTCTCCTGTCTGTGTTGAGAGGAAGCAAGGCAGAGGGCAGTGGGGACCGAGTGAGCAGGACGGGTGCTGAGCTGGAGTGGAACCTGGAGTGGCACCGTTTGCCAATGGACAGCCAAAGACCAGCGGTCATGCTCGGAATGGGTGGGTGTCCCCCACCTGGGCACCACATCACTATGGCATCTACCTGGGATCGGGAGGGTACAGATGAAAGCCTCAGGAAGTATTTAAGTGTCTCTCCAACTGGATGAAAACAGAAATACACTGATTTTTGAAAGGTAAAGACTTACGTTTCTTTCACACTCAGTTAATGAACTGAATCCACATATGCGTCAATGTAAATTCACACAAATACATTTCTACTATAACGTTATCTATATATTTTTAGCCTAAATATCCTAAATAGATTCCCCAAAAAAACCTCTGGGCTTTGGGGAGAAGGACAGTAATAGGGCAACGTATTTTAAAAAATAAGAACTTTTTCGGTATTGAAATAGCAATCAGGTAGTTTTTGTTTTGTTTTGAACGAGAATAGAAAACAATGATCTGTTTTGCTTCCCACTGACGGAGATCATTTCTCTCCAAGCCTTCATATGCGTGTCAAATCTTTAAAAACAGATCTTAAACAATGGCCCAAAGAAGATGTGGTGAGATGGTGAACCAGCTGGAAACCCTTTATTTTTCATCACTACTTATTTTAGCTAGCTTCTTAATGGTTCCTCTAATGCAGCGGTCTCCAACCGGTGGTCCACGGGCCACTGGTGGTCCGTGAG
>NW_006369613.1:0-889 GCF_000327345.1 Myotis davidii
TGTTGAGTATGATGTTAGCTGTGGGCTTGTCATGTGTAGCCTTAACTGTATTGTGGTATGTTCTTTCTATACCTAATTTGCTGAGAGTTTTTATCATGAGTGGATATGGAATTTTCACAAATGCTTTCTCCGTGTCTACTAAGATTATTATATGATTTGTACCTTTTATTCTATTAATGTGATGTATCACATGTACTAATTTGTATATGTTGAAACATTCTTTTATCCCGGGGTTAATCCTACTTGATTAGGGTATATGGTCTTTTTAATATGCTGCTGAATTCAACTTGTCAGTATTGATCATTTTTACATTTATATTCATCAGCAATATTGGTCTATTGGGGATTTGAATCTGACAAAACTGCATTCCAAGCTCCCTGGCTAGATAGGGCCACTGGCTTAGGTCTCCACAGGTAGTCACTGGCTGGATCTTTGCTCATTTACCACTCACTGTGCATAGGGTTGTCAGATGGTGTATGCAGCTTTCTGGGTGCTCTGATTAGGTTTACTGGTCAAAGGGGGTGAAGTCTATATTTAGCAGTGTGCAGGGCTATGAAATAGCTTCTTTGCCTAGGTGAGGCTGCACTCATTTCCCTGGATGAATGGGGCTATTGGATTGGGCTCTCTAGTTAAATTCTGTAAGCTATGCAGCTTCTTAGGCCTGTTTTCTTGGTCAAGAGAGGCTTGGGGTAGCACTCAGCTATAAGCAGCTCAATGAATTAGCTTCTGTACCTGGGAAAAGTGACAGAAAAGACACTAAGGCTAGCAAAGCTTGTTGTTTGGGGTCTCAAATCAGGTAGAACTATTATCAAGTCACATGGAAAGATGGGGCTAGCATCCTGGCTCTTCCTCTAGACCAATGGTTTTCAACCTTCTGGCCCTTTAAATA
>NW_006369614.1:0-889 GCF_000327345.1 Myotis davidii
GACACACCCAGAAATAATGTTTAATCTGGGCATCCCATGGCCTACTCAAGCTGACAGGTCAAGTTAACCACCACACATATCCTACATTTCACAATTTTTAAGTATGCACTGTTTTTAGCATATTCACAAGGATGTGTAACAATCACCATTCTCTAACTCCAGGACATTTTCATCCTGCCAAAAAGAAATGCCACACCTGCTAGTGGTCACTTCCTTCCATTGCTCCTGCAGCCCCTGGAAACCACTAACCAACCTTCTGTCTCTATGGATTTTCTTTTCTGGACATTTCCTATTAATGGAACCATACAAGATGTGGCCTTCTTTGTCTCCGTTCTTTCACTTAACAGAGTATTTTCAAGATGTATCCATATTTCAACAGATATCAGTACTTTATTCCTTTCTATGGCCAAATAATGTCTCATTATATGGCTATACCACACTTATTTACCCTTTACCAGTTAATTCAGGTTGTTCCCATATTTTTACAATTATGAATAATGCTGCTATGAAATTTGTGTTCAAGTTTTGGTATGTGTACAAGTTTTGCTCATATGTTTTTAATTCTTGTGGGTATATACCTTCCAGTGAAATCACAGGCCCTTATGGTAAGTTACTATGTTTAACCACCGGAGGAGCTGTCCAAACTGTTTCCTACACCATTTTACATTCCACCAACAATTTATAAAGTTTCCACTTACTTCACATTCTCACCAACACTTGCTATTTTTTGTCTTTATAGCCATCTTAGTGGGTGTTAAGTATACCATTTAGACCTTACTGTGTTTTTGAGTTGCATTTCCTTAATGATAAATGTTTTAAAACATCTTTTTATCTATTTATTGGCTATTTGTGTATCTTTGGAGAAATGTCTGTTCAAATCCTTTGCCCA
>NW_006369615.1:0-889 GCF_000327345.1 Myotis davidii
AATTTTGACTTGTGAGCCCATGATCAATGAGACTGAAACTGGGAGGCTTGCAATACTGAGTTAACTCCCAAAGCATCATTACAAGTCTGGGACTATTTTGTGTATTAATTTTTCAGTTGAATATTTCTAGGGAACATTCCACCCCCTCTCCTCCATTAAAGGCTTACGTCGAGACAAAAACTCCCTTGTCTTTTCCTAGTGGTCATATTTTTTCTATTATTTGACTAGCCCTTTGGGATATTGCCTTATACAGGAATTTTTGTGCTAATTCCTGACCACACATGGATCCTTGACTCTGTTTCTTGCCCTCAGTGGCCATTAAACCAAAATTTCTGGACTGAGCTCAGAAAAATTCTTCAGGGCAAAGATTCTCAATAGATCACCGCTATGTCTTTTGATGAGTCTTAATTTTATGACTCTCGGAAAGCTCCCTTATTTTCTTGGGAGAGTTCAACTATACATTTAAAGTAATTCTTAAATTACTTAATAGTCTAGCTAATACTTTGAGCAATAGGATCCTCAAGTTGCTTAATCCAACATATAGACAGAAAGGAAGTTCATTTAAAAAATTTAAGTTAAGTTGTCCTTGTCAGCACATCCTGCAAGTACCCTGCCCATTCCCAGTGGGTAGTGCCTTTCCTGTGTTCTCTGCTAGTACTCAGAGTTTCTCTTTACTCCAGTGTTTGTTCTGTGGTTTTGACTGTTTAATGGGCTGTTCAATAAAATACTCAATTGATATAATTGAGTTTTCTAGGCACAGTTCACACTTGGGAAGTATTGGCATTTTATTATGCTCTTATCTAAAATGAGGATTTTCTCACAAACATTTAAGCTAAATTTATAGGCCACACACCTAGACAGATCTGTAATTTATTCACACACACACACA
>NW_006369616.1:0-889 GCF_000327345.1 Myotis davidii
GTAGAGATTCACTTTTGTTCTATGATTTTTAAAATAGCTTTAGAGTTTCTACAAAAAGGTTATATTCATAAAAATTCAACAATTCCAGGAATGTATAAGAATAAGGCAATTAATCACTTAAATCACACCATTCAAAAAACCCCACAATGAGCATCACTCTAGATAACTCTGTACAGATAAGAGGTAGTTGGATGGATGAAGAGGTAGAGGAAGATAGAGATAATAGAAAAAAATGTATAAATGGGATTACATGTACATACAAATTTATAGAATTTCATCTGTACAACAAATGTATGACTGTATGTCAAATTCTTAGAATATTTGTGACAGTAATCGTCTACTCTAGCCCCTTAAAGTTTCTCATTAAAAAACCTTTTTGCTTTGTGATCTAGCCTTTTTCCTAGCCTAGTTTAATTTTGACACACCCAAATTATTCTAAGCTTATAATTTTTGTAGAAATAAAAACACTGAAAAAATATAGTAAGCATTTGCAGTGTCAGGGACTATGTTAAATACTTTTACAAGGCTTTTCTCATCTCATTCAATGCTCCTGATATGCCCATAAAAAAATGAGTCCAAACAGAGGTTTAGCCACATGCCCTAGGTGAACAGCTATGTATCATACTACATCTAAACCCAGGCTTTGGAATCTAGAGTTTGCACTCATAGGCATTACTCCACACAAAACTCATAAGCCCCTGATTAAAATAACCTAGTATATGACCAATAAATTAATATCTTCCTCATTTAAATTTATAGTGTCTTAAATGCATGATGATACACTGCCACGTTCAGTAAAATAATTAAGAATCTACTCGATATCAGGTACTGCGGTGTAGGGCATAGAATTAAGTGGAAAAAGTAAAGAAACATTTGTCTAAGGGTTTTT
>NW_006369617.1:0-889 GCF_000327345.1 Myotis davidii
GTCACTATGCCTGCCTCTTTGTGGGCAAGGACATAGTCCAGGAGGTGTGAAGTAACCTAACCAGCTTCCCACACTGATTGACTATCATCATTTAAGGAGTGACTCCAAAGACCAAGATGCTGTGGGGGTTACATGGAAGAATGAGAGTGATATACCCTCAGGAACTTTCATTCTATCAGGGTAAAGATAAGAACTTCAAGAAATGCAATGCCAATGCAATGTGAGGTTCCATATGAGAAAGCATGCTGGGGGCAGGGAGTAGAGAGGAGGGAGGGTCCACGTGCACTGAAAGATGCAATGAAGGACCTGGATGGTAGCTGAGAACTCAGGAACCCACCCTCTCTTACCACCTAGAGACTGGCATGGTCAGTGACCTGTGGGATGGAGAGAACAAGTGACTGGCTGGAAACTGAACACAGGGATGAAAGGAACTCATAAGAAACAGCTGTCCCTCAGTGGAGTCCAGCATATGCTCAGATAGGTGCCCTCTTCAGGAGACATTTGTGAGTTTCCTCAGATGCCTTCTGGATTTGGCACAATTCCTCCACCAAGATCTCCCCACTGGGCCCTTCCTCAGAGCCTTGCCCCTGGATTATATGGCCTTCCTGCACTTCTGTGAGATGAAGGTTTTGCTGGGAAAACTCATAAGCCTTGTTGCTGTAATGATGGCCTTCATTTTCCCACAGGACCATGTCTATTTTTTCCATGAGCTCCTTCAACTGGGCCTCCTGCTCTGCCCCCTCTGCCCTGTTGTTGAAGCCACAGTGGCGCATGGAACAAATCTTGGCCAGGTTGGCAAGCTCCCGGTTGTCAGTCTCTTTCACATACCCATCCAGAGAGTCACCATCCAGGTCTTCCTTTCTGGTGAACACCAGGATGGTGTAGGCCA
>NW_006369618.1:0-889 GCF_000327345.1 Myotis davidii
GCAATAAACTCCACAGAGTTTATTGTAACCAGAAAGTGGATGACCTTGTTAGTACAAAGCCACAGCGTTGGTTTAGATTAGAACTTCTCCCCCCACCCCCACTTTCCTCTTTCTCCTCCTGAAGTCGATTTCTCAGATTATGGGGCCCTTGTGTTCTCCCAATCTGCCTGTTGCCCGATTTCACCTCCAAAGCTGGTTTCATGGGCAACAATTGGAAGAGAGATGAGATACTGAAAAGTAAATGATTTTAACCTAATTGTTGAGATTCCAAGACCGAAATCATCTAGGCAAGTGAGGTGTTACTGTGATATTAACTGTGATATTAAGAAACAAGGCCCAGCTTGCCATGTTTGACCATACTTTACTAGTATAAAAGGGTATTGATAAAATTTTACCTCTGGTTTTTGATAGGGAATAAAAAAATATATCAAAACCTTCTTAAAGATTCAGAGTTTGGGAGTTTGAATTTTAAATCTTTGGAAATCGAAGAACTGGTTCCCACTCACTTTTAACTAAACTCTGAGCTAAATTTGAAGGTGGAAGTGACTCTGAGTAGTTAGTCTTGACTTAGATGTGCTCAGAAAGAACTCTGTGCTGTGCCACCACAGACAGTGGAATGCCTCTTAAGAGTATTTTATCAAACAAAAATCGGTAGCCATACATCTGTTCTGAGGGATACAAATTATATTTGGTGATGAGGCTACCACACACATTATAGTCAGGGACCTAAAATCCACTCTTTTTTCTTCTCTAAAAAAATAAAGGGCAAATTCACATTTGGGTTCATTTATACTGGCTTTATAAATGTTGTCTCTGAAGAGTGTTTTTCAAAATGTTTTACAAGGAACACTAGCTTCTAGAACAGTGACGGCGAACCTTTTGAGCTCGG
>NW_006369619.1:0-890 GCF_000327345.1 Myotis davidii
AATGTAGGAAAAATGTAGAAAATAGGTTTTTATGAAGATTTTTTTTGTGCTGGTAGTATGAAGAAGCATAAGAGTGAAAACTGAGAAGAGAGGTTGTAAAGGTTTTAGACGAGGTTATGGAATGATACTATTTGAGAATAGAAAGACAGATGTACTTCACAAATACATAAACATTTGTCAGGTCATGTTAAATATGTATTTGAAATTTCTCATCATAAATTTCAAGGAAAACCAATCAATTTTACTGGATGGTTTGTGCTAACACTGTTCAGGTCCAAGGGTACACGTATAAATAAATGGTTGAGTTTGTCCATGGTATGTAAAACCAAAGAGAAAAATGTCCCAGCACATAAGGCTTTATGCAAAGGTATGCATATAAACAATGAATTGTGGAATCTAAACTGAACAATGGAGAGAGAAGCCAAGAAGCTGATGTCAGTGTGATATTGAGCAGAGTCATGTATTGGGGATTTATAAAAGCTGAAGATTTGTACTAGAAAGTTAAAAACATTAGAGGTACTTATTGGAGAGGGAGTTGCTTTATGTTAGTCAAGGTTTCAATGGTGGTTTAAATTTCAGATGATGACAAAGTTGGTTGTTTGCTAAGGCAATGTGTACTTGTGACAGAAAAGATGATCTCGATGGAGATGATGTCAAGGAACTAAAAGACATAGATATTAGATGGTTAATCTACATGGGTGTTGAAGTCATTGAGAAAGATGGCAAGAATTATTGAGAAGATTAAGAAACAAGGGAGAACACTGTATTAGTAGATGATAACAAAGTAGATGTGAAAAAGGAGAAAAGGAGTATTATAATCACACTAGTGGCCCAGTGCACGGAATTTGTGCATGTTAAAAAGGGATTAATTAGAGGAAGTATTTTAATAT
>NW_006369620.1:0-889 GCF_000327345.1 Myotis davidii
GCCTCCTGCACACTCCCTACCAGGGATCGAGCCAGCAACCCAGAATCAAACCGGCAACCTCTTGGTGCATGATGCTCAATCAACTGAACCACATTGGCCAGGGAAATTCTTTTTTAAAAAATTTATTTTAATAAAGCCTGTAGGACCTCAAAGTCTTTGAACCTATGGAGGTCCCCTCATGCATGGAGACCTAGGAGGCAGGCAGGTGACAGTGTACTCAGCTTGTTCCCACTGAGTCTCCCTGCTGATCCCCAGAGACCCTCCACCACCTGACATTCACATCGGTGGGTGCATTGCATTTTAAATCTTCTGGAGCCTCTGGTGTGTTTTCTTTTGCTTTGCCAAACCATTTAGAATTTCCTGAGGAACAAGGACAGCTACATATTGTCAGACAGTAGCATGTCATGGTCTGAGCAAGGACACTGAGGCCAGACTCACCACTTAAGACCTATATAACTTTGGGCCTGTTATTTATCTCTCTGTGCCTCAGTCTTCTAATCTTTAAAATGGGAGTGTTAAGACTATCTACATTATTGCACTGTTGAGGATGTTTTAAAAATTAAATATACTAATATACATAAAATGCTTAGAACAGTGCTTAGCACAGTGTGTATGTTTGTGTGTATGCACATGCACACTCATACACCACTATTAACCATGGGCCTTGGTCAAGTTTCTAAACCGCTTCAGCCATCTCAAGAGTGAAATGCAAGATGAGCGATTTCCAGCGCTATTATATAAATTCTGTGGGACAATGTATATACGATGCCTACCAGGGCCTGGTGCATGGCAGTGCTCAATAAAAGTCAAATGCTTCTCCCTCCCCTGGTCCTTTTGTTCACTTCCCTGTCCCACTCCAGTAGCATCTGGGGCAGCAACACTGAGGAGG
>NW_006369621.1:0-889 GCF_000327345.1 Myotis davidii
ATAATATTTTTAAAAAACCATGTGTCTGGAAATGGCTTAATCCTCATCACATTTAATTGATAGCCTCATTGGGGATAGTCTTTTGTGTAGGAAATAATTTTCCCTCAGAATTTTGAAGGCATTACTCAATTTTCTTTTGGTTCCAAGATTTCTGTTTAGAACTGCAATGCCAGTATAATTCGTGCAGCTTTATTTGAAGACTGTATTTCTTCTCTGCAAACTTGTAGGATCTTCTTTGTTCTCAATTGTTTTGAAATTACATCTTCTTCTAGTTTAGGATTCTGCTAAGACTATTGCTACTCATCCAGTTCCTTTCAACCTTGCAAAATTTTGGTGCCCTTAGCTTCTTTCTGTTTTCTTTGTGTACTTACACCTTAAAACAGACAGGCAGTCAGGCAGACAGAAAAACAAGCAATAACCAAACATTATAGTGCTTAATGGCATCTAAGTAGACTTTTGGGAAGGAAGGAGCAGGGGTTAAACATGTGTGTTTGGCCTGACATCTTTACGTAGCAGTAGAATTTGTCCTTTTTTAAAGGAAAAGTTTATCTGGTGAAGCTGCTATGTCTCTCTTCCCTCCCTTCTTTTCATTTTCCATATGCAGGAATTGCATAACTATGTTATACCAGACTTTGTGTTTATAAAATCATTTTGGTGCCTTTGACTCTACATATGTGTGGCTTGGGTAAAAAATAGCTCTGCTCTTGCCTGAATCCAATCCTGTGCCTGCTGTGCTCAGAGCCAACCAAACTGTTGTTGACGTGGAGGAGGAGTCATATTGATGCATTATTAGTTAAGCTGGGCACCTGTAAATTTCATTAAGATTCGAATCCCGGAATGTCCATCTTCAATGAGTGCAGAGCACTACAGGTCCCTCGAGGATGCACAA
>NW_006369622.1:0-889 GCF_000327345.1 Myotis davidii
TATATAGCTTACAAAGTGATCACCCCATTAAGTCTAGTACCTATCTGATACCATACCATATATACCTTTTGAATAAAGAATACTATGTCCTAGAATGTCATATTCTTTATAATACTTCTATTCCATTAAAACTATGGATAGTTCTAACTCTGAGATCCTCTTGTTCCTCTGATGGACCAAGGGTAAAGAGTTGAATATGAAATTTATCTTTGCATAGTTAATGAGATTTAGATACCAGAGAGCTCCATGCAATTAAAATATGTTAAGCATTCTCTAGAGGGAATAAAAGGGCAGAATTAAGGTTGAGAGTCATCTTCCAATATAAAAAATACAGTTTAGAGGAGGTGGTAGAGATTGGAGGGGTTTAATAGATAGTTTATTTCCATACAAACCTATGGAAATCTGTATCTTGCCAACATGCCTATTAAGGAGAAGGCATTATTACTAGAGTGTCTCCTAAAATTTGGATGAGAAGAGGGAAAAATAAATATGACATACAAAGCAATTCATACTGCAAGGGTACTTTTTGTCCTGGACTATTTTAATCCCACTTTCCTGATCTCTTGCCATTTCATACAAGACCAATAATTTTAGACTTAACAAGATGCAGGTAGGCCAAAAATAGGACCTGCGTATCTCCTAGGCCTGAAGGTGGAAATTACAAAATTTATGACTCATGGTTTTCATTCTTGCAATCAATTCTACACAGTTGAATTTAGAGTATGTGCCCATAGAAGTTCTCTGTTCTATGGTTTTTCAAAAGTAAAAATTAAAAAATTTCATTTTATAAAACTCAACAAATTCTGTTTCTCTACTCTCTTCTCAGGCAAGCATGGGATTGCTCCTATGCCAATACTATTTACTTTGCAAAGTTGATTTCATCCTCTTA
>NW_006369623.1:0-889 GCF_000327345.1 Myotis davidii
AACATGGATGGACCCTGAGAACATCATGCTAAGCAAGTAAGTCAGACAAAGTCAAGAACCATGACTTCACTCGTGAAATATACAACTGAAAGCAACAAATGAACAACAGGACAAACAAAAACTCTAAGACACACACAAAATTATGGTGGTTTCCAGAAGGAAAGGGGGATGTGTTTCATTTTAAAGCCACAACACCCTAATTTTTCTTAAGCACGGACATCTGCTATACTAGTCTTTAGCGAGTACCAACCAGCAGCACATGAGAATAGCCAACAGCTGGCAGTAGAGTGGAGCAGTGGAAAGAGGGCAGTCTTGCCACCGGGCTTGATCCCTGGCTGTGAGACCTTGGAGAAATGCCTTTACCTCTTAAGCCTCAGTCTCCTCACTTACAACATGGGAAAAGCACCATTAACATTGCCACACGGGTCAGGTGAGATGGTGCTTGACACACAGTACGCACTGTTATGCTGGTTATCACTGTCAGCATTAAAGTAGGCTCAGGAGCCCATCACCGCATGGCATTAGCTCAATAGCTAGCTAGGTTTCCCCAAGGCCAAGACTTTGAATCACATGCAGAGACTAACTTCAAAGGTCTTATTGGTAGTTCCTAAGAATTCACAGGCCCCCTCCCCCTGCAGAGCCCGGGGCTGAGACGGTCCGTGGCCTCCTCTAAGCCTTACCCTGTGCAGAGAGACTTGCCACCATTCAGTCTCCGACAGCAAGGTGCCACCTCTTACTGTCAACCAGGGCTCAGCGCCGAGTGTCTGGTCTTGAGTGAGCAAACGGAGCGGCACAGCAATGGGTCCTGAGGGGCTCTGGAAGGCAGGTGCCGAAAAAGGGTGAGGTCAGAGGTCACGGAATGATGGAGCCCTCTCCCTGAAGGTCTCCC
>NW_006369624.1:0-889 GCF_000327345.1 Myotis davidii
AGGCCAACACTCTACCCACTGAGCCAAGCCAGCTAGAGCCCAAATCCTTGCATTGCTGACTTCTTTCGGGTCTCTGATCAATGTCACTGCCTCAGGAAGGCCTTCCCTATAAGAAGCCCCCAACCTCAACATTTTAACCCATTACCCTGCTTTGTTTTTCTTCAACTACATATTTCTGCATGACATATTAAATTATTTGTTTTTGTCTGACTTCCACACTAGAAAGTTCTTCAAGAAGACAGACTTTTCTTATTCACTGCTCTATTCTTAGAGCCTGGAAGGTACTTGGTTCATAAAACATGCTCAAGAAATAATTGTTGGGTGAATAAGTGGAGATTGAGTTCCTTATTGTCATTTCTATGGATTGACAGTCCCTAATGGTGGGGTCTCTGATTTTGAGGTTTGAGTGGTATCACAGGTTGGGTTTTCCAGAAATCAGACCCTGAGATGGAGATTGGCATGCGGGCAGTGTGTCAGCCTCTGTGTGAGGATGGGGAGGAAGCAGGATTGGGCAGAGGGACAGGTGGAGCTGTAGCGCAATCTTAGTAGGAGCCTCATCCAACTCCACTGGGAATTCTGAAAACAGGTTGAGCCTTTGAAATTGTCAGAGCTTAAAAGTTGGAGCAGTGGGACAAGGCAGCCCTCTCGCTGGTGCAATCCCTTTAGACAGCTGAGGGCTGGCTGCCAGCAGCACACCCAACAGCTGGGGAGTTAGTCCTTCACTTCTGAGTAGCACAGCAAGACATCACCCACAAATGGGAAAGCATGTAGTTTAATCGTAGAAATGCCAAGGAAGTCTATAGCTCTTTACCCAGGACCCTCATCCTATGGCATCTATTTCCTTGGCAACATTACAACACTCCAGGGACTGGTTCTTGGTCTGCCAAAT
>NW_006369625.1:0-889 GCF_000327345.1 Myotis davidii
AGGCTCAACTGGAAGCCGGCCTAATTCTGAAGCAGAGTTCGTTCCTGAGAATGCACCCAAACAGCCTCTACTTCCCCCTAAAAGACCGCTGTCCTCCTCTCATAAAGCAAGTGAAGGGCAGGCAAAGGATGCCACTGGCTCTGGCAGCACAGCAAGGCCCATCTCCTCCACTTCTACCGCCGCCCCCACCACAGCACCTGCTGCCACTGCTGCCGCCACAAACCTACCAAAAACTGTTATTAATGCCTCTGTGCCCCCTACCCCAGCACCCAGGACTCTTCCTGCTGCTCCTGTCAGCACTAACACTACTGCTCCCCCCAGCCTCCCTGCCAAGCAGCCCCCTCTTCCTCCCCCTAAACCAACTCACAGAAATAGCAACCCTATCACTGGTAAGTAAGTCTTTAGGTTGCCATTTTGGGTTGGGTTGGGTTTTAGATGGTTATTTTATAGGATAGCTGGTCCAGTATTGATTTGATCTGTGAGGGAGTTTCCATATCTTGTCCCTTTGAATGCACTCTATAGAAAAGTCTTGAAATTGAGGCAGGCGACTATGAGTGGCAACAGGCTTCTGAAGTCAGAAACCACTAAAATGAGGTTCAGGTGTGGGGGATTCATATCTATTTTCCTAAAACTGTTTCTGGAATACTATCTATAGTTGGGGGACTGGGCATATGAAGATCACAACAGGTTTGACCAGCACGAAGAAAAGATTTATTTTAACCTACTTTAAACTGCCAGGGCATTCCTCCAGCATAAGCCCAGTAGATGAGAAGATGATTGTATAGATGCCAGTGTAACTTGTGGTTCAGAATCTGGCATAATGTCTTCAAGGGGAACTGCAAAAGATATTATTTAAATTGTTCTGATAAAATCATGTTTTATCTTGAGA
>NW_006369626.1:0-890 GCF_000327345.1 Myotis davidii
TTTTTCTAATTGTAATGTACTAATTTCAGTCTGTTTTAAAGTCTCCTTCTTGGTGAGTTTTTCTCTAACCACTGCAGTAAAAATTGAGCCCTTTTCTGAGAGCATTTCTTATTCTATTTTTCTGTTTTGATTTTTCTATTAGTTATTACAATCTTACTCTATATATTTTATCTATATGTATTTTATTATATGTACCTTTCAACAATATGAAGACAGTGACTTTTTGTCTATTTTGTTCAATCATTTATAACCCAATAGCTAGAAAAGTAATTGGAACATAATAATCACTCAAATATCTTTAGATGTATGGATGTATCACATGATAGAAAGAGCTCAGGTTTAGAGTTAGACGAAATAGAGTCTTAAATTTAGGTACCAGCTGATCTTGAAAAAGTAACTCTTCTCTCATTGGACTAGTTTTTGTTTTTATACACCAAATAGTGATAAAAATACTTAACTTTGAGGGTTACTGTAAAATTAAATACTGCTTAGCAATATACTTGGCATATAGGTTTATTAATTTCTTCTTTTGTACTCATTATCACTAGCAACCTGATTATCATCTAAACTTTATGATGTTGTGTGGGATAATTAATAACTTATAAATTATTTTCAATTGTTTATGATACTCTATTACTTGCTAAGACATCTCCTGTGCAAATGGTGCAAATGATTCAGCAACATGAAATTGAATAATTCTTATTGCATTCACTTAGTGAAGAATTTAACATAAAACATAAGACACATATTCACCAGAATTTATATTTATGTTTGGAAAATTTCCAAGTGGAAACAGTTGCTATAACATTTAAATGTGTTCATGAGATACATGTACTTTCAGCTGACTGGTGGCATTTTATGCCAATGTACAAATAAGATTTTTTTTTTTT
>NW_006369627.1:0-890 GCF_000327345.1 Myotis davidii
CCGAGTGCAGAAATTTTGTGCACCGGGCCTCTAGTGAAAGTATATAATGCTAGATAGAGATAATAAATGCTATCAACAATAGTTACTCAAGGTAAGCAGAGAGAAGATCTGTTAGGTACAGTGGTCCGGAAGGTTGTCTTTGATGAGGAACTTGAGCAGTCACCGAATTGAAGCAAAGGAATAAGCCTGGCCTTCACTTACTCTCAGGAGGTTCCTGCCCACAGATTCAGCGAGGCTGTCCACCTGCCAAAGCTCAAAGTGAGGAGCCAGGAGAGCCTGGGGCACCGGGATGCAGGGCCAGCTCCCTCGGGTGGTCCCCTCTGCCTCAGCTGCCCTGCCACAGGGTCCTGAGGGTCCCCGCCTGCCTGCCCCAGGGCCCCAGTGGTGTTCACACCAGGCTCCATCACCAGGCAGTGTGCTGCAAGGATGGCTACTGTCCTGGTTGGAGACTGTCCCAGTTGGAGACCTGGATGCCCCTCTTGCCCCTGGAGTGGCCCTGGCCCTGAGTGGTGGACATGAGGACAGACAGCAGGAGCCCTGATTATGTGCACTGTGGCCTTTTGGGCTGCAGCACCTTCCAGGGGGTCCCTCCCCAGACTCCCTCTCCTGGCCCAGGGGACTGGGGAGACTGGCAAGGGCATTTCTGCCTGTGAGAGCCCGCCCCCACCAGGCCGATGTTCCCCAGACCCTCCCGTGATGGGACTCATAACATAGACACTTGGAGGCAGGCAGGAGGCTCTGCTTAGTATATACTTATTTATTTGCTGGTGTAAAAAAAAAAGACTCAAAATAAGGACGAAATAGGTTTTATGAAGTTCAGAAAGGCACAATAAGGAGGATTTACTTCAAGAGAGTAGAGAAGTCTGCCAAGAAACAGAGATTTTCTCCTG
>NW_006369628.1:0-888 GCF_000327345.1 Myotis davidii
AAAAACTGTTTACATGTTGCAGTAAAGTAAAATCTTAGCTTGACAGTTTTGATTTGTTCTTTAACAAACATCTCTGCATAATTTTTGTTTAGAGTATAAGTGTTACTTACATTTTCTAATTACAAAGTGATTCTGTCTCCCTAACATTGGTTTTACACTGGAAACAAACTGAGATTCTGCTTTGGGTTTGGTCATCAGAATTCCTTCTTGCTGTTGTGTAAATAGCAATTTATACAATATCAGAGTCTGATGTTTTAATACAAAATGAAAATTCTAAAGCTTAAATTGTGAGGACACTGTGGATTTGATCATTATTAATGTTTGTGAAACCATGAAATAGTTTAGGGAATTTTATTATGCATTTCAAACTGCATATTTAATATTTCCAACCATGAAATGATTATAGAGTTTATTCCCAAACTCGAAAATGAAACCCAAAAAGGTTCATGGAGGGCAGCACTTCCGAGAATGGTATTTGAATGCAAAATGACATTATTAAATTGGAGAAGTAATCAGAAATCAACAAAATGAAGCTTAACAGGGACCAGTGGAAATCATGTTGGAGGAAAAAAAATGTGGCACAGTTGCAGAAATAAGAATTCTATAGGAAAATGCCTCATATTCAACTCAACAGGTAACAGTATAAGCAGAAATTAGGCCAAGTACTAATTAAGCCTAGTTTTCCTTTCTATTCTATTTTATTCCTTAAATATATTATTAAAATACGTAAGTCCTTGCCTACCAGGCCAACTTGGTCCTCTCTTTCTTGTACCATCCTTACTTCTTACCTTCTTCATCTCTTTCAACTTGTTCCAGACTTTCTGCTGCCGACAGACAGCAGTCACCTGGTTAGTTCTGATTCTAATGGCAAAAGTAGAAAAAAAAAAA
>NW_006369629.1:0-890 GCF_000327345.1 Myotis davidii
TTTTTTTTTCCTTTTAACAAAATTCTATAAGAAATGCCACATAAAATGAGATCAAAGCCAAGCTACCTACCTCAGTGGGAATCTTAACTGCTTCATTTACTAGTATGTGAAATTGCCCAAGTTAGTTAACTCAGCCTCAGTTTCCATGTCTGCAAAATGGGTATGATAATGGTACACACCTGGCAGGGTAGCACATGAGTGAATGACTATAATGAATGACACCTACTGTGCATTCAAAAGTTAGCAATTATGATGTGGGTGTGTCCGACGGTGGAGGAGAAGATGAACCAACTCCCAGCCATGACTCAGGCCTCCCCTCTAGGACTACACTTTAACCCCCAGATGTCGCTGGTGATACTGTTCTAATTTTATATCTGCCTGCATTGGTGCCACCACACTCAGGAACATTAGCCTCTGCTCTGACTAAGCACTTGGTATTCTGCACAGGCCCCAAGGTGACAGGAATTTTCTCTGGAAGAGCTCGGTTCTGCCCTTTTCCTTGACTTTAAAAGCTGTATTTATGGATGCGAGGGGAACTGCATGAACACTGTGTAGGCCCACGTCACACTCAGGTTAAGTGGACTCACTCTGAAAATGACTCTGTTTTGTATTAGTTAATCAAGAAAAATGGAAGCAATTGGTACAGTCCAGTATGTGGCCTGAATGCTCTTCAAAATGAGTAGTAACATGAATTAATTTGAATGAAGTTGGATCACTTTGACCAAAAATGTATTGTAACTTTTACAAACATATTTGTAACATGTTTGAAGAAATATATCTTTCTAGTCATGGACAGACCATGGGTGATTAGGATGCCACCTGTAAATCACAAAGCAAATGAGATACCCTTGGAATCAAAACAATACTTATGAAAACCATACCAGGGTTTT
>NW_006369630.1:0-890 GCF_000327345.1 Myotis davidii
TGTCAGAGGTGACATAGGTTCGCCATCACTGGTATAGACCATGATACAATATAAAAATGTAAATACTTCCCAAAAGAGTTGGGTAATTGTAGATATGAGGCTCATTCTGGGTAATTAAGTGAGACCAAAGGTACTTAGGGTACAAGTGTTTGAAATATATGTCATGGGGAATTGCCATGTCCCAAGTCTTCATGACAGTTGGTCCCCTTTTAGGACAGATGATTGGCCTGGGAGGACCTTGCTCAGTTCTGGTAGGATCCATCTCATTATTTTACAACAAAATAGTCATTGACATGAGAAGGCAGTTTGCCTTACTTGTCATTCATCAGTCAGAATAGAATCTTTAAAACCATGCCAAGATTTCTGTCTTAAATGATAGTTGAGTCATTGTGGGTGTTTCCATCTGCCGGAGCAGGTTTTACAGGTCTACTTCCAAGGCAGCCTTTGTCAAAACAGAATGTCCTTGATTTTCCATTTTGATGATTCAGCATTGTAAATAAGCAAGAGATTAACTGAGTTGATTTAACATAGCATAGGAAACAGTCTTAAAATGCTCTGTGTTTATACTTATGTTCACAGATTACATGCAGATTCCTGGGCACTATGCCTCAAGCTCTGATTCAGTATTTCTGGAGGGAGGCACAGGAATCTGTATTTCTGATAAGCTCCCCTGATGATTTTGACTCGGTGGTGTGTGGGCTAGACTTTGAGATGACCTGATTAATGAATGCTCTTCTCAAAGCACGGTTCCTCTTCTATTGAAAGTTACCTTGCTTGAAGAACAAAGCAAAAGTGAGAAAAGAGACTTACTCAATTCCATTTTTTTACTTTATTCATTTCTATTTTAAAAGAAAACATTTCTATTTTACTTTGCCCCTAAAATATCTGAT
>NW_006369631.1:0-890 GCF_000327345.1 Myotis davidii
ATATATATACACACACACACACGCATGCATATATACAGACATATATAAAATGTATGTTTACTGGCAATTGCACTTAGTTCTTATGGCTTCCTTGTAATAGAAATGGAGAAATGACCAATGATGTAAATGCATCAGCACTTCAGTGTGTGCTCCTCTATAATTCAGAATAATCCAGTCAGTTATATAATCTCCATGTCCATCCCCACACTCCTCCACTATCTAGGGACTAAGCAAGAGACTATAGATGCTGTATTTTATTGTATTTAACCCATAAAATGAACACCAGACCGTAGAATTAATTGGGAGGAAGAAAAAAATTAAACAATGGCTAGAATTCAGGGTATTAGCTCAATTCCATACACCATTGTGCGATTATCAATCACATGGCTTCTCAGTAATCACATCATCACGAGCAGTGAAATTACATCCTAGCAATAAGTTAAAAGCTACAGCAGTGGTAATCCATATTAATAACTTTGAACGTAATCTCAGAAAGCTAGTGCCTATGGTTCAGTAAGTACTACTACTTGAAGTTGCAGTTAAATTTTAATTTACTGTAGATTTAGCACATTACCTCTTTAACCTTTGTCAATGTATTCTTTGTTCTCCAAAAGTTTCATAATCTCATTTAAAAAAAAGGCAAAAAGTAGTACCATGGACCCCTGAAAGGCAACAAATAGCTGACTTTGAGACCAAAGAAAAGGTACTTTGCAGAGTTCAAGGAGATGATGGTGTAATTGTGCCCTACTGAAAACTTTGATAACTTGGTGAGGAGGAGGCTACAGTGGAGATGAATTCTGATAGGATGAGAAGAGCTGTGTTTTGAATACAGGCAACACAGTGAACTATCTGGTCAGTCTCTGCCACCTCCATGTGAAGATGAAAACACA
>NW_006369632.1:0-890 GCF_000327345.1 Myotis davidii
TTGTATGAAGTATTAAAGAAAGTGTGTGATTATTTTTTAAAATTTCTATGTAGTCATTACAGATATTAAATTTCCTAGTATTTAACTAAATCTCCTTACTTCATCATTATCGTTCCCTGATCTTGGAGCTTTGCTAAACGAAGTTTTATTTTCTGTTATTTTATTCAAAACTACCTTTAATTATTAATCCTTTCTGTTAACAAATTTCCTGTTCGATGAAGGAACTTTTTCCTACTTAAATTTCTACTCAGAGTTAGTGGTATCTGGATCCTAGAAGAGACGTCAGCTTGGGTATCATTTCCTCCTGCCAACAATATTAATGGATTTTCTTCTTCCTAAGTTAAAATCAGTGAGGAGAGGAACTCCAAATGACAGTCAATGTCCACTCCACTAACCATGTCATAGTTAATTACATTAAGAATGCTATATTTCCCTCTTCTAAGTAATTCTCTAAGGGATGACTTGGCAAACGGATTTAATTATGCTCTAAACACACCTCAGAGTACTCAGACTTGGTATTAAGACAAGATTCCCATTGGGAATCATTTTGTAAAGTGATTACTATATGTGACACCATGGAGCTCTTAGATGACCCAGAGAGCCTTGCGTTCTGTAAGAGAAATATGGGTCACACAGGTACCATGAAGAAGTGTTCAGGAGCAATCTGAAAGTTTTCATAAAGCATTCTATCAGAGAACAACCAATCAGTTGCTAAGTTACCAGAACTGTCACATGTAGATTTGAGTTTAAATTACTCGTGATTATTTTACTTCCATTTAGTATGCAGGAGGTTAATGTATGCATGTTCTACTTAATTAGCTCAGTTTCATCATTTGACATCTATAAAGTTATTTAGTGAATAAATTCTCATGTACTTTTTCTTTTTTTTT
>NW_006369633.1:0-889 GCF_000327345.1 Myotis davidii
TTTTTTTTTTTCTTGAGGCAAGTTAGCTTGAGTGCCATATAGCATCTAGATTCCTTTTAGAAAACATTAATACTGGCTTATTTGGCTTTTATTAAATACCTGTGGGGTTTATTGCTATTATTTGGCTTTTACATATGTCATAAGCATTCATAAAATACAGATATTAGGTAGACCATAGCCAAAGTAGGTTAATTTAATTTGCCTGCCTTTTGCCCCTTGTACCAGGAATGGGAGGTCTCGCCTATGATTGGAACCAACAACTCTGTCTTGCAGTAATTTTATCAACCTTTTTTCCCCTCCTGACCAGCCAAAAAAAAGCTGGCATTATTATACTAAGGATGAAGGAAGGAAAAAAAAACTATATTGTTGGTAATGCTGGGAAATGCCATGTTTTCAATACCTTCTTTTCCAATTTATGAGGATTACTGAAGTAACCAGATGGTAAAATTAGTCTTTAAGTACAGAAAGGGTTGACAAGAGTGTGGGCCTTTCTTATAGTAGTTGTGAAGGAAATTTGCATTGAATAAATTTGTTACAATCACTTGATAAAAAATGATTGTGATATTTTGGGTGTTAGTAATGTGTGGGATTTCACTTAACCCAGAGAATGTAATTGGGGATATAAACCAGTATTCATATTCTGACTAGATTTTTCATTTCCTGTTAGCATCTATTGTGTTTATCATCTGGACAACCATGAAGTTCAGGATAGTGACTTGTCAATCGGTGAGTTATAAATACATGCATTTATGAATAGTGTACTATTTCATAAGCAGATAGCCATGTTGATGACAATGGTAAGGTTCACACCCTACAAGAAATTAGGGCTAGGATTCTACCCTGAGTGTTAGAATGCTTCTCTTCTCCTATGTATTCTATATTACTATGG
>NW_006369634.1:0-889 GCF_000327345.1 Myotis davidii
CTCTATCCATTGAGCCAAACCAGCTAGGGCCCTGTAGTCTTATAAAATCAAATTGTGAAGTTAAGGTTTCAATCCCAGTCTGTTGGATTCTTATCAATCCAACCTTGTTTCTTACATTGTACGATGCTCATGGGAGAAGTAGAAGTTAAAATTCACCATCCCCAACCACCTATTGTTGTAGAGGAAATTTTTAGATAATGTAGTTATAATAGGACTCTCCCAAGGCCCAAAACTCTGAATGACACGAGGAGAGGGACTGATGCTTTGATAGAACAAAGTTGTCTGTTTGTCAGATGGCTAGACATTATTTAACATATGATCTGTAGCCACAAACTGAAAGAGAAAATGGCCTAAATCAAGATTTAATCTATTAACCCCACATTCTAATGACTTAGAACTGAATCAACTGAATAAAAACCAGCATATTCTACTGCCTGGAAAAGGTCCAGAATAGATCCTTTGCTTCACAAAGGTACCCCATATTTTCTCAGAGTAGAGATAAAAGATAATTTGAATCACAATTTCTGAGAGTTGTTAGTGCACTAAGTATCTGTGGATGAGCTGTGCTGGTTTCAGAGAGTGTCAGGGAGCTGTAATAATTGCAACACAATTAGCTAAATATTCATGGAAGGGCAAGAAAAGGAGTTGGGTAGTGAAGTATGAAGTGGGCAAAGATATTGTGGATCATCATTAGTGGATCATGATCATTTGTAGTTTCCTTTTCTTACATGACTACATTTACCTGTTATATCCCAGGTAAAACTTTTCTATGGCTGATCATGGTCCATAGGTTTATTTCAAAGCAACTTGATATGCCATATACATACCCTTATGATCTGGCTGATGTCACACTTTCTATAGATTCTTACCATCTCCTTCTAGCATTATG
>NW_006369635.1:0-890 GCF_000327345.1 Myotis davidii
GATGGGCACTTGGGTTGCTTCCATATCTTGGCTTGTAAATAATGCTGCAATGAACATATGGGTATATATATCTTTGGATTTTTTTTTATTTGGATAAATACCCAGACTCTTAAGCTTGGGTCCTAAATTATAAAATAGGGCTATAATAATATCTATCACTTAGGGTTGTTGTAATAATGAATTAACATCCAAATAAGACATCTTATTCTGTTTTTCAACTTCTAATTGTCACAAAATTCTGAAATCTGCCTCCCTGCAAAATCCAACCACTGGAACTCATTATGCTCGCTGGAGCAGATGAGCTTAATTCTTTCTTCCACATGAACACCCTTACGATATCAGAACAGAGTTCCCACCTATCTTTAATTTTCCCAGTTGAGCATCTGCAGTGAAACATTTATTACCTAACTATTTTTTTTCTACTAAAACCTTCAAAAAACATCTATGCTGAAGTGGGGATCAGTAGAGGATGGGACATTGGGACATTTTTTACCTAATGTAAATCTGTCTATTAATTGAAATTAGGAAATAATCTCTCCTCCAAGTTTTACTTATAAGATAAAGCCCCATGAAATTTCACCAAAATGGTCATCTCTAGCCCATTTCCAGCCTGCCTACTCTGTCATGTTCTAAATACTAATTTGCTTTTCTACTCATTGTCCCAAATAAGACCTCAGCTAACTTAGTATAGTGGTTTGCAAACTTTTTGGTATCCTGACCCCTTTAAACCCTTACATTTATTTATGACCTCCCAAAACTTTCATTTATGTAGTTTAAATCTATGTGTATTTTACTGTTATAGATACTAAAACTAGGACAAGTATTAGTCCCAGCCAGGCAGTCAGTTGGTTTCATCATTGTCCTGATACGCCAAGGTTGCAGGTTCAATC
>NW_006369636.1:0-890 GCF_000327345.1 Myotis davidii
TGCCTCTGTATCTATTATTGTTCAAAAGTATTTCTCTTGTTATTGTCATCAGACGAGGTGTTGGGCTAGCTCAGCTGGTAGAGGGTAGGTACTTTACATCACATCTATCTTTATTCCTGATCAATCCCCCAACCCCCACCTCCCTCTTATGGTGAATTACTATAGTCTGTCATGTTCATATAAGAAGGATGATATATGGGGATACCAGTGAGAGCTTAGAACAATAACAAATGTGTTCTAGTACGCATTGTGCTTGGTTGACCTCAGAGGGATGTTCTGGTTATATTTCAAGTTTTAAATCAACTTGTAGAGCAAGCGGGACACTAATGCAATGGGCCCCACTACTATAAACTTGGCACATCTCATTATTTAGAAACTGAACAAAATTCTTGGAAGAAGCTTGGTTTAGCCATAAGAACTAGTTGTCTGCTTCTATTTCCCCTAGATTATGGGACTTCTCAATGTCAGTAAGTCATCTGATTACTAGAATGAGACCCTTGGTAGCTAAAATAGAATTAATAAATTGTAACACAAATCACCCAGTTAGTAAATTCCCTAACAATCCTAAATGACTCTTTAGATTCTGAGTTTTTTAATGCTCCAGGATAAACGTTTCAGGAATGTATCCGTGTGACTGGTGACACTTATGTCCTCTGCTTTGTAATCCCATCCTCAAGAGAACACACCAAGAAAGGAGCTGATCATAATCACAATTGCATGCCACCATAGCTTAACTGTACTCGTATACTGGCCTCTAGTTCTAAAATAATGCCTTCTATCTTTTAAATATGCTTGGCATTTTTTGATTTTTTAAAATATGTTTTATTTATTTCAGAAAGGAAGTGACAAGGAGAGCAAGATAGAAACATCAGCGAAGAGAGAGAATCATT
>NW_006369637.1:0-890 GCF_000327345.1 Myotis davidii
TACTTTCTCTCTCTCTCAAAAAAAAAAAAAAAATCTCTGGTGAGGATTAAAAAAAAATGACCCTAGAGTTTGGTTTTAATATTTCCCACCATCTACTATGAGTTCACAATCAGCTATACCCCTTTTTCTTTCTAATCACCATCTATCCCTGCCCAGGCCCATTTTTCTTCTTATATCCCTGAAGGTTCTCCCAGGGGCATCCTACCTTAAGCTTTCCACCTTGCTGCAAACTTGAAGCTAGATAGCATGATGATTAAAATACAAGTTCATTATTTTCTAAATTGTAATAAAAGGTATAGCATTGCTTTTCTCAGTAGGATTTTCAGATCAGTGCCATCCCCAAAAAATATAATGAAAGACATGCATGTAATTAAAAAATTTCTAGGAACCACCTACAAAAAAGTAAAAATAAACAGATAAAAATAGTGGATAATATATTTTATTTAACTCAATATATCAAAAATATTATAATTTCAACATGTAATCCATATAAAAATATTGATGAGATAGTTACCTCTCCAAAATCTGTGCTGTGTCCTGCAAATAAGCCATATTTCAAGTGCTCAAATGGTGAGTGGCTACTGCATTAGAGAGTGGAGACTTCAACAGGCTTACCTCACGTTTCTGGGAATTGAGTATGGTTGAATTTAGTGAGAATCTCTTAAGGCTATGAGGGATAGTAACAAGGCAGGAATGAAAATATTTGAAGACCACTGTAATGAAGTCAGGTTTTCCCTTTATTTCAATTCCTAGTAAATAATTCCACATGATGCTTGTTGACAATGGTTTATCTGACATTGGAAAAGGTCATGTCACCGAGCCTCTGATTTAATCATATATTATGTGGGAACAATAATATCTACACTAATAATGGACAAATATGTAAATTG
>NW_006369638.1:0-890 GCF_000327345.1 Myotis davidii
CTGTAGGAGAAAATCAGTGTGAAGCTATATAGGGTTAGGAACTATGGACCCCAGGTCAACATCACAGAAAAGATCCTTGATAATGACAGAAGAAGGGACTGATTCAAATGTGGGGGATGCTGTTCAAGAGCAGGAATATTCAAGGAGATGGGCAGTAATAGAAAGAAGAGAGGAAATTGTGCATATTTTGAGAGAAGAAGAAGAAGGGGAAATGAAAGACAGAAGAAAGGGGTAAAGGACACAATAAAACAACCATATTACTAAGAGCTCACTTATTGATATTTACTCTGACAGCTGTGGACTTAGTGCTCCCAGCTGCCATTAGCAGTTAATATTATGTATGTACTCTTTCTGCAATTAGGAGACTAAAATCTGTGTGTAGTTGGCAGGTTGTATGTGTAGTTGGACTGGGGTCAAATGAGCAAGATGAACCCAGGCATTCTTAACCCTGCACACACCCAGATAATCTCATGGAAAAACCAGAAGCATGAAACAAAAATAGGAAAATATATGCAGATAGGAACACAGAAAGAAGAATACTACAAGCTGGAAGGAGTACAGGAGAATCAGACACTGAACCTCATGAAAAGGCCAACAAGACAGAGAAACAGACATGGGAGGGACAGTATGGTGCAAATAGGGGTTCAATGAAGCACCAGGACTTTGTAGGAACTACAGCAAGGCCACCAATCAGGGGCAGCTGTGGGAACAAAAACAGGTTCACTGTGGCCATGGGTGACATGAAAAGCCATTGCCAGTCACCTAAGGTGCTCATGGAAAACACTTAGTGAGATGGACTGGCCAAGGCGCTTTCAGTCCAAAGGGGGACTTGGGTCTAACTATAAGAGTGAGGTTGAATCCTCCAGGTCCAGATGGGCTCTGTATTGATA
>NW_006369639.1:0-890 GCF_000327345.1 Myotis davidii
AACTCCACACATCACTATCAGAACATCTAAATAAATCTGAATGGTGTTCAAAGTGCACCACAAACCGAGTTCCCCGCTTGGGCTAGGACCCTCGCTCATTCCTAAGACATCCTTATCTTTAGTGTTCCTGATGCTATTAGCAGAACCATATGAGCAGGAGTTTTCTTCAAGTCTTTTTGGTACAAACTCTGACACAAGACAGAGAAATTATATATTTCAGGAATAATGAGCATAAGGTCCCTGACTACTTTTAATTATTGGAAATTCTTCATCACTTGCAAACCAACTGCTTCTTTTATTTCCACATGCTAGCCCTAATTCCTCCTTCTGAATAAACAGAATCGAACTTAATTTTCTCACAAAATTCTCAAATATTTTAATCCAGCCAAAATGTCAATATGTTATTTTTTGAAAGCTTTTTGTCTGCAAAATCACAAAAGCATGTATCTCAACTTTCATTGTTCCTACTCTATGGAAACAAGATACCATTTGACTTTCAAGTATAGGATCTCATTTATCTAGAGATATAAAAATGTTTCCTCACTTCAAAACCCACAGGCCTATTTAAAAATTGCAACAAGGCAATCTAAAGGTCCTGCATCTAACTGGTTTCATAAGGTGTTATAAAAACACATGCAGAAAAACAAATTATTTTTTATTTCATTACATTTAAAAATGTGAAATATTTGATTATTAGGTGGTTGCATATGCATCAGTCACCTCACCTATCAAGATAAATTATATTTAGATATTTACAGAGTACAAGAAACACAGAATTTATTCTTTCATATTATATTTAAATTATTGTATTATTTTCCATACAAGCATCTACTTTTGCTCCATCCTGTATTCATCCACAGGGAAATATGCAAATTAACTGCCAGCCAAGA
>NW_006369640.1:0-890 GCF_000327345.1 Myotis davidii
ATGCCCAACCACTGAGCCACACAGGCTGGGCTAAGACACACATTTTGACAGAGAATTTTATTTTCAAATTCCCAGTGGGAATTTACAGTTCAGTTCTCAGTGTGAGAATGAGTGCTGTCAGTAGCAAACATTGAAAACCCAGTAGGTTTAAATAAAGACACAAATGAGTGTGTGATGGAAGAGTCCAGGCATTCTTCTTCGGGGAGCATGTCTACTTTCCTATTCAGTAAATTACCATAGGAATAGAGAGGAGGCTTAGGAAATAAATGTTCTAGCGCTAAATCTGTTGATTAGCAGGGGTTGTGTACATGTCTTTCAAATTGGTGCCAGGAGAGATGTCTGTGGGTGGCAAGAGCAGGCTGTCACTCCTGCAAGTGATTCTTTCGTCCGGCTTCCTCCCCCATCCCCTTTTTGTAGGCCATTGATACAGTGTGATGACATTTTTATTTTGGTGCCTAGAAGTCCCCAGATGTTCTCATTCTTGGGTTTCCTCCCCTGGGGTGTACGTGGTGATGTTTCATAGCTTCTGCAGCTAGAGCAGGGCGCTCCCTGCATCCTCCCTATGACCAGCAACTGCCACATCTTGCTTTCCACTTCCTCTGGAGTGTCATTAACATCTCTTGAAAATGTACCAGAGTGATCATAACAGTTGCCCAAGAAGCTGGCAAAAGAACGAGTAGAAATAAAATAAGTGCTCCCTGAAGACAAGCAAAGTCTTCAGCTGTGCATTCGTTTAGCCCCTCAAATCTCTCTCAAACCAAAAGCTGAAGCATCTGTGTCAGGAACCATCTCAAAAAGGAAGCGGCTGTAAGTCTCCTCCTTCTTACCAAGTCTTAATCAGGTCAGCCGGCTGCTGTGGCTCAGTGGTTGAGTCAGGGCACATGCCCAGG
>NW_006369641.1:0-890 GCF_000327345.1 Myotis davidii
AAATCAGTTTTCCTACCATGTTCTACAGGCCCTACGTGAATGATGCTCATATCACATCTCCAAGTTTATCTCAGATTTTTACCAAACCCCGTTTGTTTTTTTCAGAAGCAAAGCTTGTGTTGTATTAACGACTTCTGGATATTCACTTCCAGTTACAAGAGAGAAGTTACTTAGGCATTGACTCACTAAGGAAATTGCAGAGATTCTGAAAAACTAGTGCAGTATTTGCAAATCAGAGATGCTTAGGGCCTTTTAGTGTAGTAGATAGTTTTACATACCCCAGTAATTTTCATTAATTTTAAGGTAGTCTATTTAAAACATTAGAATAACATCCCTAATTATAATCCTCAAGCATCAAGATACGGGTTTCATTAGAAAATTCTTTCTATGAAGGCACAAAAACGTACAATCAATTTCAAAATAATGCGTATGTTAAAATAAATGCTAACTTTTGTGCTTAAAAGAAAATGCTTTAGATACTTGTTACTCCATTCCTTGATTTTGTCAGTTTGCCATCAAAGTTGCTTTCTTAAATGCATTTTCCTCTAAAATAAATCATACACGTGTGACAGCTCAGATGATGAAATTTAATGAGAATATGAATGTCAGGAAGAGAAAATCCAGATCCATCCTTTTTAATTGAACGTAAAGAAAGTCTTTTTCCCAAGTCCTAAAAATATAATTAACATTTGATTTTATTTATTGTTTATAAAAGAATACACGCCAAGGTAGCAATTAGTCTGGCAATATATAATAAACATAGATAACTAATTATGGTTAATATAGACTTAGAAGTTTAAAGTACTAATTAACACCTGTGTGTAGGAAACATGATGAAGGACATGACTCCTGGTAATTGTTAGGTCGGAGAGAGCCCAGGATCAGATGCA
>NW_006369642.1:0-890 GCF_000327345.1 Myotis davidii
CATTTCTTCATCATCATCCATTTTACACTCTGTTACATCTCCATCATCAAATTTATACCAGCGATTTCTATTATCATCATCTCTTTGAATGATGTACGAATAATAATGTCCACCAGTTGCTTGTCCACTGTGTACAAGCACTCCTACAAGTCTGTATTTTGTGCTTTCTGCTGTCTCACTTTCAGACTGCAAAATCTGTGGTATTGACTGACGATCTGTGTTTACATTATTTTCGAGCTTGGAAACACCTGCTACTGTGTAAGGTTCCATATCCAGCTCTCGTGGAAATTCAAAATAATCATTGAATTTAACTGCACGTTCCCTTTCCCAGTCATAGTCAAATCGTTTCAATTGGATAGTAAGAACAGAAGGCAGTTTCTTAATTAGCAAGCGCTTTACTGTATCAACCTACAATAAATAAAAAATAAAAATGTTCTTTTATCAGTCAAATACAACAGAGCAACTTAATATATATTAAAACTTATGATCTATCTGAATTTATTTACAAATAGGTGAATAAATGGTAACACAATCAAACTACTGAATTTTCCAAAATGTTCACAGCAAACAAAAATATGTAAGTAATTTCTCATTTGGTTGCAAATTATAAAAATTAGTGATGCAAAAACTGATAGCTAGCTGACTCAATACTACTACTGCTTACTGATCAATCATATATTTTGATGTTTATTTTATGCTAATTAACAGAATATAATTTGAACAAACAAGAGAAATACTACAAAACTAGCTAATATGTATGCCATTTAGAAGCCAGGTAACATGCTCAGGGCTGCATATATTAATGCATTTAATCTTATGCTCTGGAAAAAGTGCTACTAAGGTCCTTACTATAAACTATGTAGTTTATGTTCTGCTGGTGTGGCTCAGTG
>NW_006369643.1:0-890 GCF_000327345.1 Myotis davidii
ACCACAGGTAACTGAAACCATGGGAAGCAAAACTGCAAATAAGGGGTAGGGAGGACTACTGTATACCTAAACTTTGAAACATTTATTTACATAAAAAATAAATTTTTAAAGCACTGAGTAAGTTAAAACAAAAGAAACAATTGTGTTAGGTACTGGAGCACAATGATGAACAACAACAACAACAAAAACATGTTCTAAATATACAAATTCTGTCCTTTCATGAAATTCGCAATCTAATGAGAGAGAGAGATTTATGAAAGAATTCTACATGGTGTTAGGAAAACATTTAATAAGGCAATATTGATCCAACCAAGAGAATTAGGGAGGATTTCTGAGAACTTTAAGCTGAGATTTGAAGGAAGAGTGGACATTAATTAGTCCAGAAAGAGGGGTGAGGGCAGCATTGGGAGAGCATTTCAGGCACAGAAACAGCCATGCAAAGACCCTGTGATTCAGAAGGCTAAGCACCTTTCAGAAGCTGAATGATCAGTGTGGTAATGTGAAGCCACTGAAGGCCTTTAGGTTCGGGGATGATAACATCAGATTTGTTTGAAAAAGTTCAGGAGATGTGGTATGGAGAATGGGCTAAAAGCGCAGAGGAGAAGGGAGGAACCAGAGTGGAAGCCATTGCAATCATCTAGTTGGGAGGTGATGGTAGCTTGGATTCGGAAAGACAGATTTGAGAGATATGTAGCAAGTAAAATAACTGGGTCTTACATATTGGATATGGAAGGTGAAGCGTGGCAAGGTATCACAGATAACTCATAGCTTTCTGGATTGCTGCAGGATTATGGTGCCATTTTGTGAAACAGGGAACATTAAAGGAAGGTCAAGTGTTGACATTTACTGGAAAGAAGTGAGGGGTTAAAAGTTCAGTTTAGACCGGGGTG
>NW_006369644.1:0-890 GCF_000327345.1 Myotis davidii
TTCTAGAGCTAGGATTTAAAGCTAAATTTAATCGAAATCATAAGGCCCCTCAGTTTCATAATCTCAAATTTTATGAACAGGTTGTATTTCAGAACTGTTTGTTTGGAATTTGGAAAGAATTCTCTCCTAGAAACAGTGTGTTGATTGGGAATGAGGGTGTGAGGTTAACCAGCAAGAGCTTACTTAATTTATGTAGTGGAACTGCAGTGTGCATTGTTAGACCATCTGGGAATAGGAATTGGGCAGCTTGAGAGTTAGATGGAAGAGTAATGATGGCTTTCCCGTTTACTAGGAATGGCCGTAGGTAAGAATTTGAAACCTGCAAGATTTGCCCTGAGCATCCTTCAGCAACCCTCTGTTTTTTCTCCCTCCACTCAGCACTGCTCTGGCGGCAGCCCACCCGTAGAACACCCTTCACCTACCTGAAGGCACAGGCACTCAGGCATGTCAGCAACATTTCCACACTATTTTAAACAATCTACCTCCCTTTATCCTCCAGTTTTATCAGCATATTTACTCTCAAATAGGTGTTAAGAACAAATCAATCAGAACCAATTATCTCACACTATGGTGTGGAAAATCAACAATTTCTTTGTATTTTTAAAAGAGAAACTTATTGACTCAACTATATAAATTCAGATAAAATGATATATTTGCAGCAGTTGGAGAAGGTGTTGGGTTTATGGAAGTCTGAGAAGCATCATAGAAGCTGGTCAAATTTCAATTGCTATTACATAACTAGTGATACATGTCTATCTAATCATCTAATTATCTATCTATCTATCTAACTAATTATACCCTGGGCTTTTTATTTGAATTCGATTAAAGATTTAGCCTTCAGTTCTGGCTCAGACACCTCAAGACAACATGTAATTTGTCATAAAACAGCA
>NW_006369645.1:0-890 GCF_000327345.1 Myotis davidii
AGATCCATCCACTTTCATTAGAATGGAAGTTAATAAAAGTTTCTTTTATTAGATAAGGATTTCATAGTTTGCACTGCAGTTTGCTCTTGGTATTGTGCAGTGTCATGGGTTTTGGCACATGAAAGATACCACGTATCTTTACAGATCATTTCAGTGTCTGCCAATATAGCTCCAACACCTTACAAATCCCCTCCACTTCACTGACTCTCTCCTCTCCCTCCCATATCCTGCCAAACCACTGATCTTTCTACTGTCTCTATTATATTTTGCCATTTTCAGAATGTCATAAAACTGGAAATATATAATGTGCAGAAGCTTTTTCAGACTGGACTCTTGCACTTAGCTATGTCCCCGTAAGGGTCCTCTATGTTACTCCGTGACTCAATAACTCATTGCTAAAAGACATTCCACTATATCGACCTACCAAAGTTTGTTTATGCATTCACCTATTTAGGGGCATCTTGATTGCTTTTAGTGTTTGGCAATTATGAATAAACATGCTATAAATATGTGTGTGCAAAATTTCGTTGGGACCTAAGTCTTCAACTCATGTGTGTAAATACCTAGGAGTGCATTCGCTGGAATGAATGTAAGATTATGTTCAGCTTGTCATAAACTGCCAGTGTCTTCCCAAACGGCTGCATTGTTTTTGCATTCCCACCATAAGTGAATGAGAGTTCTTGTTGCTCCACCTCCTTGTCTATATTTGATACTGGCAGTACTTTGAATTTAAGCCATTCTAATAGAGGTGTAGTGATATATCAATGCTATTTTACTTTGCAATTCCTTAATCACATATGATATTGAGCATTTTTTTTCCTGATATGCTTATTGGCCATCTGTGTATCTTTCTAGTGAGATGTCTATTCAGATCTATTGTCCATTTTTTT
>NW_006369646.1:0-890 GCF_000327345.1 Myotis davidii
GGGGGGGGCGATGTCTTAGAACCAACCCCCCGTGGATACCAAGGGAGGACTGTATCTTCTTCAGAGAAATATCTTTTCATGTTCTCTACCATTTTTGGATTGGGTCGTTCTTTTTTATTATTTGGTTGGTGCATACGTTTTGAGTATTGGGGGCTATAGAATGGGAACTAAATGTATCCAATACAGTTTTAAGCTTGTTTGTTTTTATGTTTAACAAAACACAGCTCTGCCTCGCTGGGGTACAAGACTGAAAACCTATTTAAAATGTCTTCTTGTCATTGCTGTATATTGTCTTGTATTTCTTGAATAAGTAGCTTCTCCACAGTCCCCCATGGCCAAAAGTAATAAAACTCAGAGCAGATGTGGGAATGCCAAGCTAAATAAAAACGCAGAAAACCACCAGGAAACCATCTGAGAACATAAATCATACATCGTGAACGCCACTGGATTAGAAACACATGACCCTTGTCTGATTCGCTCTCACCCACACGTTCCAGAGGGAGCTTCCAGTGTAATTTACATCCCAGCATTTAGGGAAATGGGACAGCACGGTCCAGCTTGACCTTGACGGACGCCTTTCTCGGTGTCTGCTACTCTGGCCCAGGAGAACAATGGAGTTGATGCTTCTAACCATGCATGTGGGGGACCTGGGCCAAGGAGGACCCGTGTCCATCAGTTTAGGGGCTCCTCTCCCGGCCACGAATTGACCCTGGGTAGTCAGAGAAACTGAAGTAGCTGCTCGCTCTAACAGATTCAGTCCAGTCTGAAAGATTAGTTCTGCCTTCAAGTCCTGGCTCTGCCCGTGTTCCTTGGGTGGCCTTGGGGCTGCCTGAACCTTTCCTTTCCCTTCTGCAAAATGGGAAGAAGAGTTGTCATGGAACAAAGGATTG
>NW_006369647.1:0-890 GCF_000327345.1 Myotis davidii
GGGGAATTCTCTGCCCTATTCTGGACGTTCTCTGGTCCTATGTAGTCTGCTGACTTGAGCCCGTGTCCCAGACACCCCATTTGGGGACCACTGACCCATCTAGCCTCCCTGTTTGGGTGGACCCTGCAAAGCCACTTCACAAAGCTAAATGGGGGTCTGATGGAGAAGATGGGGTCCTCGCAGGTCCTGGTAGGTGTGCCCCCATGTGGAACCCACCTCTGTGACTGCTGGGACCATCAGAGTAATGGTGATGGTGCTGTGGGCATTGGAGCCAATGAAGGACTTTTGACACATGAACAAAATTGCTTATCTCATCAGTTTCACATTGTTACCTCAGGGTCCCTGGGACAACATTCTTTAAAAATTCAACTTCGAAAGTATCTCAAAGCTAGTTTCTGGCGAGCTCTAATTTCTGGTGTGCTTATAGTACCTTTTTTTGGTTTAGATGCATCTTGTGATACCATGTTTGTCATGTATGTTTTTATTTTTTGCAACTACCCTATCCTCTTTCTTTACATTACATATAGTAGAATTTTATTACCTTTCCCCCTCCATTAATACTCCTTGGTTGAGTGCTGTGCTCGGAGGTGAATCTCAGTTGCACTTTCTAAAAGGGGTAGCTTGTTACACTCTTGGTTACGACAAATCAAGTCTCCTGGGATCTTGTGGCTCAGCCTGGCTCCCAGATGGCTCCCAGCACAGGACTGAAGTAGCAGGGCAGAACCGTTCACACCCACGTTTGCTAAACTCTTAGCTCTTCTTCGGAAATTTTGAGGGAAAAGTGGAGCCAAAAGAATCCTTGAAATCTTGCCTCATTCTGTGTTGTTCTGAGCTTCTGAGAGTTTCTGGGACATTCCTTCTTGTTCTCCAGGCCACTCAAATTCTAATGA
>NW_006369648.1:0-890 GCF_000327345.1 Myotis davidii
TACTATACCTTTTTTAGGCCACATTTAGGAAGACTCTAGCCGCACAAGGCTTGGGCTAGGTTTTGAGCTGAGTGTCTCGTGATGGCATGTATTTTTCTCTAAAGCAGCTATGTTTTTGAATGTTGATGAGACCCTACTTGTATTTGCTTGATGTTCTAATACGGTGGTGGGTCTGATTTTAAAAGTGAGAGCAAGGGAATAAAAGTTGAATACTTGTCTTAAAAGTTTTGTTCTACCTGTCTCACCATAAGACCTTGTTTTGCCCCACTCCTAACTAGGGACAATAATATCTGTAATTATGTATGAAGTAATGCATATTGTTCTTGGAGAGCTGCTGGCGAAGGACACTGTGTAAGTTAATCCCAATGTTAATATATCTATGTTTTAACCCATATCTTAAGAACTCTGTTATACATCAGACAATTTCATTTATGACATGTCCTTCTTTTGTTACATTCAACAAACTTGTCATGATAAATACTTTAAAATAGTTATACACATTAACCAGGGGTTAGAGAGACTGATGTATCTGTTTGGAGTGGGATGAAGAATAAAACACAGCCTCCATCTATTTGAGTCCTGGAACCGAATACGTCCAGGAGTTCTTAAGTGAAATGTTTTTAGTCAACAACAGGGTGGGTCGCATCAAAAGAAACATCTGTAATGAAGTAATACAAGGATTATTTTTAATAATGAAATGAGTGAGTTAAGAAAGTTAATAACTCTTGTAACTCCTGAGACAGAGAGTGTTCCTTTCAAGTTTGATGGAGGTAGTTTTCAGGACAATCTAACAGAGAGGTTACAGTTCAATTTCAACTAGCAGGACTTCAGAAAAGGCAAAAAGAAAAATGGCTTGAGTTTCTGAAGCTTCTGTGCTTTTTTAAAAAAAA
>NW_006369649.1:0-890 GCF_000327345.1 Myotis davidii
TCTATCCACTGAGCCAAACCAGCTAGGGTGTGTTAGTGACATTTTTGTACTACATCAACTATGCCTTAAAATTGAACTAGAAAATCTAGATAAACCCTGATGAAAATTCCCTGGTCTACTCTTTGGATCTCATTGTATGCAATTTCTCCTTCCTATTCTTAAGTGTAGATATTAAGTCAGTCAATTTAGGGAGTCAATACCTTCATCCTCTAGAAGCCTGGTAAATCTATAAGCATTACTGATAAATCATACCATAGAATTTATTTTTCCTTCTGCCAGTGTCTGTTATTAAGATTCTTTGCCAAGCATCACACTCCATTATTTGATGCCTTCTCTATCTGTATATGCAATTCATCCATGTCCGTCAACCTAGACTTCTGACCCACTGTCCAATTCTGATCAATAATGTTGAACCTTTCTTCTCTATGCCTAACCAGGCTACCTTGAATTTCGATATTTTAGTACCAGGTGGTGACTTCCGATTCACACATGTGGGCATTTACTCAGACATGCCACTGCTCTCTGACTGCTTCATTGAGTCCAGGTTCTATTGCATCTCTAAGAACCTAACCACTGTGAGTACACTCTCTCTGTTCCTCTCCTTGCTTTGCTTCAGCACAGGAGGTCCTATCTCCTCACCATGCTGCCTCTGTCCTGGCATAAAAAACAAAAGCCCTTGGAGAGGAAAGACATTGAGAAAACATGGAAGGAAAGGAATTGAGTAAAAGAATTGTCAACACCTCATAGCACATAGACAATTAGGAGGAAATGAGGGTCTCTGAATGTGGTTATCTCCTCAGTGGCTTCCTTTTCTTCTATCATCCAAGAATTACAATCCTATACAATAAAAGCTTAATATGCAAATCGACCCAACGGCAGAGCAACTGGTC
>NW_006369650.1:0-890 GCF_000327345.1 Myotis davidii
TCCCTGCATCCCAAAAGAAACCACTGTTCTGACATTTGTATGTTAGTCCCGCTCAGATTTTTACACTTCTATCATATACATGCTTGTAATAATGCTGTTTTTGCATGTTTTAAAGCTTTGAAGATTAGCACTGATTCTTACAACTTGCTTCTTTCATTCAATATCATTTTTGAGATTTATCCATATTGATACATGTAACCCAATTTTATTCATCTTAATGCTATATAGCATCCCATTGTATGAATATACAGAAAAATACACCACAATTTATTGTTTCTATCCTCCTGATGATGGGTATTCATTTCTAATTATTTGCTATTGCTAAAAAGGCTGCCATGACCATATTTTCACATATCTCTCTATGCATGTGTATAAGAGTTTCTCTTGAAAATCTCTCTAAGAGTAGATTTTTTTGGTCATAGGCTGTACACACCTTCAACTTTACTATCCATTGTCAAATTTCTCTCCAAATTGATTTTACCCATTTAAACTCCTACCACCAGTGTATGAGAATTCTTGAGACCATATTCTTACAAATACTCAACTTTTAAATTTTTACCAATTTATCTAGTGGGCATAAAATAATATCTTAATTTGAATTTATTTGATTACTAATGAGGTTGAACATCTTTTCATTTTTATTGAATATTTTGTGAATTGCATATTTAGCATTCTTTGCCCATTTTTCTTTCAATTCTTTCTTTCTTGGTAATTTATTGGAATTTATACATCTCATGGATAAAAAACCCTTTTCATTGCACACATTACAAGGATTATCAGGAAATTTTGTCAGATTGGAAATGGGCAAAAGAGATTCTTGGGTGTTCTTTCAATTGAATTCTGAGCATTATCCAAGGGTTATCAGAGTCTATATACCTTTGTTTGTTTTT
>NW_006369651.1:0-890 GCF_000327345.1 Myotis davidii
TCGCAGAAGAGATTCCTATGAGACAGTGAGGAAAGAAACTTTATGTCTCAGATAGGCCACTTCATTGACTTTTGAGAAATATTTGAAATATTGAGAAAGGTAGTTGTTTCAAGTGTATTGAGTAACTTGGTAAGTTGTTTCGCCATTAGCTCCTCAGCTGGGAGCTGCTGCCTCTTTATTGCTCAAGCTTGTGCTGATCTGGAGAGTGTTGTGCTCTGTTACACATATAAAAGGCCTTTCTTCTAGGCGGTGGGAGAGACAGTAAAGTCAACATCCAAAGACCTGGTTTCGCTCCCAGTTGTGTCATTTATTAGGCAGGACGTTTAACCTCTCCACATCTCAGTTTCTGCATTTTTCAGTACAGATACCGGTTACTAGGTAACTATAGTTGTGGCCATCAGGTAATGTAAAATGTGTGAAAGCTTTTTATAACCTAGGAAGTCCTACTTGGAGTGGGACTTGTTAGGCTATGGCCGCTATCTTTAATGTTAAAGTGTTTGTGAACATAAGTTGGCTTTCCTGTAGAATGAGCCTATCCTAATTGCGTAGGGTGAGCTTACACGTTGATTTAACTGCCTGTTTTATCTAATCAGTTACTTCCCCCCCTTGATTTCAGGACTTAATATTTAAATGGAAATGATCTCTAACTGTTACACTTCTAACCCTCCTGCCTTTTGATTGAATTTCCCACTGGTTTCCATGTAACCTGTGCTAGGTAAAAGTTAAATGCTGAGCAGCTGAATCGTTCTGTATGCAGAGTAGATCGGGTTTTAAAATAGCTTATTCTCATTTTGCAAGCCCAAGGTTAATGGAAGACTTCTAACGATGGTGGGCTTGGGAATTGAAGTAGATGTGCGCTTTTACCATGGGCAAATCATTGTTTTTTTTTT
>NW_006369652.1:0-890 GCF_000327345.1 Myotis davidii
CTTTACCTCATTATATAGTGTATAGCAGGTGTGAGAAAGCTGACAATTTAAATTAACGTCTACAAATAATTATTGGGAGCTTACGGTGTGGCAAACACTGTTCTAGAAGCATCTTGTCCGATGTAAAATGATGATTTCATTCATTCCTTGGGGAAGACTGGGCTTATTTACAAGGCCGATGAATCAGTATATTTCATTTTCTGTTTTGTGGAGGAAGAGAAAGAGGATTTTATAACAAGTTTGACTAAAGCATGGTGCATGATAATGTGAGATCTTCCCCCACGGCAGTTACTTAACACTTCATCACGAACCAGGCAAGGTTTCTTGAGCACCTACTATGTGCCAACTCATATAGGCATGGCTGTAAGAATTATACAGAGCAAAATGCCTCAGTGCCAAACACACTAGAAGCTTTAACCCACAAGTATTATAGGACTGTTGTAGAGAAAAGATAAAAAAATAATTTGATTAAAAAAAAAAGTAATCCTTGCTTTGGATACTTTTGTAAAAGGTCATAGATAAAGATGGATAGAAATAAAGGAGACCAACATTCTAAGCAAGGTAAATCACATGTGTAAACACACAAAGTGTGAACATTATTTTCTTATTTGCTTGTACTGTATTTGGAAGGGAAATATTGATTTAACAAGAAGTGAGTAGAAGATGGGGTCCTTGAATACCTAGAACAGGATCTATGTACATGTAGTCAGTTATGGAAAGCTACTTAAAGTAATGTGATTTGCATTGCTGTTAGAGGAAGACTGAATTGATAAACTTTTATTATGTATCTACCTTTGCTGTGCGTCACCATTTTTGGGTGTGAGTATTGAGTGGGATGGTATGATTACTCATTTTAGTATCCCTGTCCTTCCATTCTTTTTTTAAAAAAA
>NW_006369653.1:0-889 GCF_000327345.1 Myotis davidii
AAAAAAAAAAAAGTAGTTTATTCCTGCCCATATAAAATTGTAATTATTGCCAAATTAATGAATAAATCAGAAAGCATGTAGGCAACAGAAATAAGTTCATTCAATTAAAGATTTAGTTATATATCCATTTATCCCTAAAAAGAAAATAAACAAAAATAATCTTGACATGGCAATCTCTACCCATCAAACACTGTGTTAACTATTGTGGATCGAGTGATAGATGAACAATCCTTGCACCTAAGAAGCTCACTCTCCAAAATAAAACATGTGGGAGTATGCATGTGATATAATGGATGCATAGACCAATTAATTATGCTTTGGATGGCCTGGGCAGGGATCGTTGAGGGAAATGACATTTGAAATATGACTGAAAAGATTAGTCATTTGGTAGAAAAAGAAAGAATGTGTAGTCAAGGGACTTTGGACAAGTCACTAAACCTATTTGAGTTAGTACCTACACAAGAATAAAATATATGTTTTTCAGTCATGCTGTTGTAGTTATTAATTTAGTTCTAAATCTAACTATAGATTTTGAAAACATTTCTTTTCTCTTATGAAAGAACTTGTAAAGCATCCCCAATAGTTGTAACAAACTTCATCCTTATTATCTATTAACAAAGGAGCCCCCAGGGATAATCAAGCCATCAAAGTTGGCATATGTAAAGTTCAGGCAGGCTCCCAGCCTGCTCCCTGTAAGCTCCTTTTCTCAGTTGTTGGCATCTGCTCCCTTCTCCTGCCAGACCCTAATATTGCCTTTCTTTTTTATCCTTGACGTTATTAAAATACTCTTTCTAGAAAGATCTAGTTTCTAAATTAGTTTCTTCATATTGGACATTTAGGAAGAAACTGAATATTTCTTTCTAAATACATTAACACAATTTGGGGGCAT